>NW_025858936.1:206482-222977 GCF_002878395.1 Capsicum annuum
AAAAAAGGGTTCTTGAGCTTCTTGGATAAAAGGGACCCAAGAATCAACATCTACATACCTTAACCTTTGAAATTGGATGTACTTTAGTGCTTGAAAATTTATCCACACTTGAAATAAATAAATTCTTGAAGCCCACACTATGAGGAACTTGATTCTTGAAGAAACCTTGAAGAATTTATGGATGAATTTCAGAAGAGTAGGGTTCTTGATAAAACCCTAGATAGATATTCTTGAGAGAATTGGAAAAGAAAAATGATGAATTTAGGGTCTGAATGAGGGCTCTCATATTTATAGAGGATCAAAAAAGGTGAGAAATGACCAAAATACCCTTGCAAAAATGCCCTTGAATTGCTGAAAAAATGTTCTTGACGCCATCCGTGACAGGCCGTCAGGTCCGTGATAGGCCATCATGAATGGTCGTCACAAAAAGGGGTCCAATTCTTGATTTTCTGCCCAGGTCTGACGACGTCTTCAGAAATATCATCAGAATGTGACAACGTCATCAAAAAGGTCATCAGAAACGTGATAGCCCGTCAGAAATGTCATCACCATTTTCCAGCTTGACATGCGTGTTTAAAATGGGCACAACTCTTTGCTCCGATATCGGTTTTAGGCAAAATTTGTATCGTTGGAAATATAATTCAAAGATCTTTCATTTGATATATAGAAATATAGCCATTTCTTCATATACAATGAGTTATGGTCGATTTAAAATTACCCAAATTTGGACAGTAACTAAAACTTGAACGGTAGGAAAGCTTCTAACTCTTTCATGAGTTAGGGGACCTCTATGATCTTAATTCATGCTCAAATAGATTCCCACATGATTTAAAGTATTTCATACTTGGGAGGATATTTCTAAAACATTTTGACTCGGATTTTTGCTCTACCAAATACGCTCTAAGGCTCAGACTGGAAGAGGATTTTGCGAGGTATTACATTATCTCCCCATTGAGAACATTCGCCCTCGAATGTCATTTGATAGACTGATAATATGGATCAACAAAACTTACTCAAGAAATGGAAATATCTCATATTAGGACTAAGTAACTGGAACGACTGACATATAGAGTTCTTAGATTGGGTATGCATATATGATGCATGGAATACTCGACTGATGATACTCATAGCTGAATTCTCATAATACACATGCATATCTGATAGATGGACTCATAACTGGGATGATCTCATGAATACACGACTGAACACACGCTGACAAGATGAAGTCTTTCTACTAAATGCACATATCTAATGCATGAATGTCCGGCTAAGCTGAGTTTTGAAAGCATGACTTGACAATGCAACAATGCTTGATGCTAACTTTAGAAAAAAAATATGAACATGCATCGATATGAATCTAATGTCATGCAAAATCATAATACCATGGGTTATATCCCCCTTGGGACTCTATGTCCCTCTAAACATACTTTGCCAAAATACTGGAGCGGTGCGCGGGGCACCTACAGATTGGGTTATAATTGACTGATCAAGATCTGAAACTTATACATGACTTATGCTAATATATAAAATCAAAATGAGAGAAAGGGATCTATCAATGCATAACATAAAGATGAAGGGCTCATAAGATACCCGGGTCTATTTTAGGGAATCCTTCCCGATCAAGGCGAGCCTGAAATACATACAATTTATTATGAGCTGAAAGAAGACTATGATGACTTTGGGACCTGGCTTAGGACAGTCTCAAACTTTGTGACCAGTCTCGCCACATCCAAAGCACACATAACTACCGTTTCTACATACACCCTTATGATTCTTACCACATTCTTCACACAACGGGTAGGTATGAACACCACTAGTACTACTCTGGGCTTTGGAGCTTGGCTCTCCCTCAAATCTGACATCCCCAAATGTAGGTGCAAGTACACTAGTTGAAGATGGAGCTGGAACTAAAAATATCTGACCATACTGAGAACTACTACCACCTTCAGACCCTGACTGTGAGAAACCATGACTACCTGTCTTGGCTTTCTTACTCACTCTCCCTCTCTCCTTCATCTTATCTACCTCAATCTGTAGCGCATGAATCATTAGCCTAGAAATATCTATATCTCTATTAAGCATGGAAGCTCTACACTCTTTCAATACATCACTTGATACCCCAGTCAAAAACTTACTCATACCCGCTCTAGGGTCAGCTATCAAGTCGAGAGCATACTTAACTAATTGGTTAAACTTAAGACAATACTCTTTCACTGTCATGGAACCTTGCCTTAGGTTCATAAACTCTTCTACCTTAGCTTCTCTTATTTCTAGCTGGAAAAACCTATCTAGAAAGGCACTCTGAAACTCTATCCAAGTCACGAGAGTTGCATTCTCCCCTCTACTTTTCTCCCACAACTTTTCTCCTACATCACTACACAATCATGAGCAATATCTTTCAACCTATAAGATGCTAACTCAACACTTTTCTTCTCTAACACATGCATAATCTGGGAGATCTTTTTCACCTCCTCAAGAAACAACTTCAGATCCTCACCTACTACTGACCCAAAGAATTCAGGCGTGTTCATTTTCATAAAGCTTCTAATCCTGGATGCGGCAGAATTCCCATCTTGCTGAGGTGGGACTATAGCCTAACGGTTTTCATGAACATTATTCACCGCCTGGGATAGCTGCCCAAAACTTTGTATGTGACACACTCTCATTTTCAGGATCTACTGGCTGAGGGGGCTGATTATCAACCCTATGGACAAAGTATCTGCGAGGAGGTATACTCTGTAAATGAAAGAATGATGTGGATTAGACTGAGGATCAACATGACAGCATGCTCAATCACACAAAATGATCACTGAAAGAAGAGGAACTGCTCCTAAGAACATCCTGTAGCCTCTTGTACATAAATGTGGCGTGCTACACACCCATGTACAAGACTCTACTAAATGTGCCTTTTATGACTTCCTAGGATACTCTTGAACCTTAGGCTCTGATACCAAGTTTGTAATGCCCCAAGATCCTATCCCGATCTTCACACGGTGCTTATGAACCCGAAGGACCACAAGCAAACCCTTTTCTGATATTTGTACTTGTACACTACATAATATCTAAAAAAATGGGGAAACTTGCCATAAGATTCAACACATCTATACATACTCAAAATTGAAAACTGAATACTAATACATCCGTTAGAAGTAGTAGTAAACTAAGACTAGTCCTCGAAAGAAGAGGACTCACTGCTACTGCTGTTGACTGGGACCAAACTACTGAGGATAAATGAATCCTGTGCCTCTGAACCTATGGTGTCAAATAAAACACCATAGCGCAAATGTGTCAGTACAAAAATGTACCGATTATATAGACGGGGTAGGCTAATGCAAGGGTTCATGCATGCACAATATATAAACTGAATAATCATTAAAATACCACATGAGAACACATACATGAATGCATGGAACATGAACACAATTATCGTAACTCTAACTCAGATACCACTTTGCTGCAGACTGAACTCACTACTGACACTGAGATACTAAACCACTGACTCATCTAATACTGATAACTGAGGTTCTGGATGTGCTTACATCAATGACTGAATTCTTGGACTTACTGCTTTCGTCTGACAGGATTAGAAATCAACCTTTCTAACAGATGATTTCGAAATCTTTATCAATGATAAGAAATATGATTATAGCTGAATTTGACAACAAGAATACTCAATAGAAATCTAATACTGTGATCAAGCCTGTCTGACAGCATATCACTGAATATAATATCAAATAACTGTATGTGAGACCAAGTTTATCTGATGGGATGGCCGCTAAATCAATGGAACTATCTAAGTTTCTCATAATGATAGATGACTGTATCTGAGTCATGATTTCTGAAGATTGATTCTGAAATTGAGATTGAATCTAAAACTGAAACTGTGGGAAGTAGTCACTTAACCGACATGCCCCGATCTACCACATATGGTGTCCAACCTGTGCCCTAGTTAGAAGGGTGTCAATATCGTGCCACTGGTAAAGACAACTTTATATGACCCTCATCTAGCAGGTCCTCAAACGAGAATGGTGGATCCCTCATCTAGCAGTTCAAGCTACGTGATCTACCCTCATCTAGCAGGTATGATGTCTCTCATCCACCCTCAACTAACAGGTGTGATATCTCAACCTACGTTGGCTACATAGGTCTAGAGAACAAGGATTGCTTCTAAGAATCATACCCTCTACCCATCCTTGAGCTCCCTCGGTACTAGTTACTACACCATACTGAAAGACTCAGAACTAAATTCTCAATTAAACACTGGCTGAACTGAATCTGACACTGATCATATTAATCAAAAGGTATGACTAAGTTACACTGAGATCACTTCGCTCCGAATATGAAGGAAAAGATATCGAATTATGGTATCTGACTGACGATACAGAGCTTGAATAGATTACTCGAATCGCTACTGAGATTAGTATTGAATCACTTGAAAAATACTATTAGAACTGAGATGATTAAAGGACTGAGGCTAGGTTACTAGTGATATAGAGATTGAAGAGATAACTGAGATTACTGAGCTTTCTTAAGTTCTGACTTGTCTGAGGATACAGAGTTCTATAGTTCACTGAGTTCTGAGAATCATGGCTAGACTGGAGTTATCGATAAACTGACACAGGCTCTAGACAACAACTCTATTGTCGGGTATAAATACCCCAAGGACTCGATAGCGTAAAAGTAAAGCATAATCATTTATTAATCATCACAATCATTCATGTATAATCATAATCATTCATGCATCATCATCATAATCATTAAATCATCTTCCCAATCGTTAACCCAACTCTTCAAGTAATTAGGAATCACAAACGTATATTCATCATCATAGTCGCCAAGGGGTCACTTTAAGCATCTCGGAATCATAACCATATAATAATGCAGGGGAAATATGCTACAAGATCGTACTCCATTCAACAAGGTTTTACCTCAAATATTTCATACCTCTATCAATATTGACACATTATTGGATATCACAAGGCTTGGGGAAACTTCATACTATCATGTCACAACTTACTTGCTAACCACTTGCCTTGTATTAAAAGCTTAGCATATATCAAAGAGCACTTAATCGGGGAAGTTACAACCATCATGTCTTGACTTGTTCACTAGGGTTCTTCAACAACCACTAGACATGACCGATTTTACACCTCCATGGGGATTTCATGCTATCTTGGGACATTTCACTCGCTAAGTCATTTTATCAAACACTAGGCATGCATGGACTAGCTCACAATTTGGGGTTTCCTATTTAACATACTATAGTGGACCTTATGATTCAACTAAGCTCTTTATCAAACCTATGGGGAACGTTCTTGACATATTCAACCATTTTTACACCCAAAATTCATGAACACATCACATGGAAAAACAACTTCAAGAGGGTCTATCACAAACATCACATTAATTCCACATACTAGGGTCAAAGCTTATAAATTTTGTAGGCAAACATAAATCAAAACTCAACAACACATTAAACATCTATTTTAACTCATACAAATCATTAACAACTCATAAAACTCATAAACATAAAAATCTTTTAGTTTTAAAAAGGGTTCTTGAGCTTCTTGGATGAAAGGGACCCAAGAATCAACATCTACATACCTTAACCTTTGAAATTGTATGAACTTTAGTGCTTGAAACTTTATCCACACTTGAAATAAATAAATTCTTAAAGCCCACACTATGAGGAACTTGATTCTTAAAGAAACCTTGAAGAATTTATGGATGAAATTTGGAAGAGTAGGGTTCTTGATAAAACCCTAGATAGATATTCTTAAGAGAATTGGAAGAGAAAAATGATGAATTTAGCGTCTGAATGAGGGCTCTCATATTTATAGAGTCTAAAAAAAGGTGGTAAATAACCAAAATACCCTTGCAAATATGCCCTTTAATTGCTAGAAAAATATTTTTGACGCCATCCGTGACAAGCCGTCAGGTCTGTGATAGGACGTCACTAATGGTCGTCACAAAAAGGGGTTCAATTCTTGATTTTCTGCTCAGGGCTGACGACGTCATTAGAAATGTCATCATAATTTGACGACGTCGCCAAAAAGGTCGCCAAAAACGTGATAGCCCGTCAGAAACGTCGTCACCATTTTCTAGCTTGAAATGCTGGAGTAAAATGGGCATAATTCTTTGCTTCGATATCGGATTTAGGCAAAATTGGTATCGTTGGAAAGATAATTCAAAGATATTTCATTTGATGTATAGAAATCAACCCAGTTCTTCATATACAACGAGTTATGGTTGATTTAAATTGACCCAAATTTTGATGGTCACTAAAACTTGAACGGTAGCAAATCTTTCAACTCGTTCATGATTTAGGGGACCTCTATGATCTTAATTCATGCTCAAATAGATTCCCACACGATCCATAGTATTTCATACTTGGGAGGATATTACTGAAACATTTTGACTCGAATTTTTGCTTTACCAAATACGCTCTAAGGCTCAGACTGGTAGAGAATTTTGTAGGGCATTATAATATTTGACATCGACCGCAGCTTACTACGTTGGAGGTTAATTTTGGGAGACATCAGCTGGTCACAACTTCCACCATAAACAAGAGCAGTGAAAGCTGTTGGAGAATCACTATTTACAAAAATCTTAAAACCAACACTGATTCCTGCAATATACCATACCCTAAAAGAATATAATAAAATTAGTATCAGTACAAACTACATGCACTGGTAAGCCTCATCGGTTGACTCGAATTGAATTGCACATAAACATAACATAAATATTTAAAACAAAACATACATCTTATTATTCTCATTACCAAGCCCCATGTCACCCCTTTACCCACCATGGACGCCCAATAACTGCTTAGCCTTACCTCTTATTTTCTCTAAAAACAAAGCAATTACCTACTACTAAGTTATTGGTTATGGTATGAGGTATTGATCTTACCCTTATGACTTCACTACCTTGAACCACTAAGTCTGGTCTTACATCAAGGACTATCATAGTTATAAAGAAACACTACATCAGCATTGATCCTAACCCAAGTCAAGACCTTAAAAAAGTCAACCAAACATTCAGGGAAATACCCCATTCAGACAAGTAACCCATCAATGATACCCAATTCACTAACTCAAACTTAACTAATAACCCACAATCATCACCCTACTCGTGTATACATAAATCCTTGTTCCATTTTAATCATAATTACCATTACTACTAGAGATGATAACAAGCCAAGCAGCTAATAAGAATTAATAGTCAAGTCAAACAAGAAGCAGTAAACTCAAAAAACTTAAGACAAGTTAAGCAATAGTCAAACATATAAATACATGCCCCAGTGCACCCATGGAATGGTAAAACTCAAATATACCTTGTACATACACGCTATGGTTATTATGACCACCCTCTAGCCATGACCGGCAGGAGATAAATTTCATCAATGTTATAAACCCAGACATGAGTGTCTACCAACCTTATTCCACCAAAAAATCCAAGAGGATGTTCAAGTACCAAGACATTTCACATTCAACAATAAAGTAGGTCAAAATCATACAACATGATAAATTCATTAAATTAACCATACAACAACATACACTAACAAGCCATACCAATAAGAAGTCAACATACACATACAATAGAAATAGGATTGAACTTCAATACCATCACCTAGACTAACGTTTAAAGCCCTAAAATGCCAATTGACTTATCCTTTTTTATTAAAACAACCAATTGAGTTACAACATGATTTCTTCAAAAATTACCAACACCCCACACAACATCATAGATTTCTTTAGAAATCTTTGCTAATGATAGGTAACTTGCCCTTCAAACTATCCCTAATTTAAAAGTTAAGACCAAAAACCACCCAAATATGGAATAACTATAGCATAACAATATGAGATACACAAAAAACCACCTTTTTCCCAAGTTACGCTAACTTTAATATTTTTTATCCATCCAAAACTCTGTGCCCAAAGACTGAATCATGAAATCTCCCATCCATCTATGTCATATTAATGTTCTCTAACTCAAGTCTACACTGCTCAATTAAACTTAGCTTAATTAGAGGTCAACAAATTGTAAGAAGGATAAATAAATATAAATTCCAACCATATACCAAAATCACAAACCTATTAAAAATCCATAGGTTTGCACTTTATTTGTGCCCTTCTTCCCTTGTTCATTAGATCCAAGGCATATGATAAAACCCTACAAGTTTTTAGAGCCCTTCCACATTATTATTTTCAACTTGTTAAGAGAAAAGAACAACACCCACTTATGTGGATTTCTGGTCTGTGTCATGTCACTATAGTAGAAGGCGTCCCTATAACAGACAGACATCAGCCCAACCTATATTTTTAAATTCTAAAATTTAACTTATGTGTCCCTATAAAAGTTTATGAATACAGTCTAATAATACCATAACCCATACCCATCCTGAGATATTTCTTCATAACAATGGATTAGGTCAATATAAAAGATACCAATTTACCTATTATTCATCCTTGAATAATTATAAAGAATGACCTGCCTGAATATAGATTTGAACTTAATACTCTTCCCTCAATATAGTAGGTAACCAGTTTCTGATAACTAAACCCTAAAATTTGGATTGGAATACAGAGACAACATATGGAGGTACAAACACCAAAACCCTTAATTACTAATTTTTTAGTGTTGAAATTATATTACCCATCCATCAAATAAATATTTACACCTACACATGACATGATGCAAAATGAGGAACTCATTCTCTAAGTGCCCGAGAAACCTAGGGACTCACCAAACTACTAACATTAGACATGGTGTGTAAAATTTCAAAACCCTAAAATTTGGTAGGGTTTAAGGCTGGACCTGCTCTAGCAACCTACGATTTCTATAGAAATGTTACTATAGCAACACATGTCAATATGGTGACCTAAATAGTTTAAAAGAAAGGGAATGGGTTTCATTACCTATTTTTCTCTCTTCACTCAAAATCATTTCCTCATCTCCTCGATTATCTTACTCTCATTGTCGGAATAAGGTAACACTCAATCCCCTACACTCTATTACTTTATTACTCATAATTTTACATGATTTAGGCTAGAATTTCATTGAATAAAAGAGTTTTAGATTGAGATTTACAACATTCAACTTTTGTATAACTAGCTTGGAAGATGATTTTGAAATACCAATCCTAAATAAAATTGAAAATGGGAGTTTTTGAGTTAAGAGGCATAATTGTTACACCTCTTGACCTCTAGGGAGATGAAGGTCTCTATAGATACTGTGTCACTATAGCAGCACCACTATAGTGGAGTAAATCCTGCTATTTTAAGTCTTTTCTTGATGCTTATGAATTCTAACAAGGTTTCTTATTAAAATTTATTGGTCAATAAGTCCCAATAGATGAAAATCAAGAGAAAAACCCAGCTTATAAAAGATTCCCTAATGAATCTAGTCGGGAACGATATCATGAGTATAGGTGGACTGGGTTTTATTATGAGCAGGGCTTTGTCATTAAAAGGGTGAAAGAGAAAGCATCAGAATTCTACAATCTATTTTAGGAGTTCAACTACATCCCACTAGTGGTGTCCCTTTTATATGGAGTACAGGAAGCAGGACTATTAGCCTTTCATCGAGGGTATTACTTATACTTATTTGTCAATCAATACTTAGAGATGGCTAAACTTGGTATCCCAAAGAATTCATCCATCAACAACACTTCTGATGTGACCTACCCTCGATCTTTGATGGTAGCCTATGTTATTTAGGGCATCAAGCTGAATGTAGAGTCCTACTAGTGGTGTAATGGAAGGACTTGTATGAGGCCACCAAGAACAGTCCCTTCCTTCCCAATCCAATTTTGAAGTTATGCCAGTGCACTAGGGTGTCTGAGGATCTAGAGGATATAGAGGTAGAGATGGACATCCTCTTTTACCTTCTCTGAGTGAAAGTACTCACCTAAAAAGAGAAGAAAGAGAAAGTTAGGTGAGCTAGAGAGAAGTAGGGAACTGGAGGAGGTCCTTGATGTGGACAAAGATGATAATGATGCCCCTACCTCCTATTCCTAGCCCCCTGATGTGCCATAATTTTATGGTACTTATGATGCTTAAACTTGTATAATATGTGTGTGTTTAAGGCTATTTTGTTGAATTTGATATGTTTTGGAGTGATTTTGCATGAAACTAGGTGTTGGAAGCTAACCAAAAAAAATGGAATGAAAATCTAAAAAATGGCCACCTATTTTGGCACCTATGCCCCATTGGTACGACCTACTAGGTGTAAGTGGGTCCGTATGTATAAAAATTTGCAAAACCATAGAGAAATTTTTGGGACTAGACCGTATGCCCTTACACCTAGCAGGAGTAGATCCATAGGTGGCTATCGATACATTTTTTTGGATCGTTTTGGATTTATTTCCTAGGATTTCCATGTAACCTAAGCATACTCATATGATGTTTTTAGTCATTATTATGTATGTTTCGTCAAGTTTTCCTCTTTTATTTAGGATTTGATATCTAGGTTTTTCATATAGTCTTTAAATACCCTTTATATATTGTTTAGTTAGTTTATGTCATGAATGCTGAGATAGGCCCTTAGAGGATAGTTTATGCCTTTTGAGGCTAAGTTTACACACCATATACTCTTATTGTTCTTGATTTGTTATTGGTTTGTTCATTAATCTGAGACTTTGGGTTTTCTTCTTTCATTATTGTGAGATTAATTCTATGATTTTGTTTATGAATTCCATAAATGATCTCATAACTATGAGCGGCTAATTCGTTAACTAGGGTTGTGGGAACCTTGGCAGATTAAAGAAGTAAAAGAAGTGTCGAGTCATTCTAGATAAAGATTCTTACTTGTATTGTGGTTTTCTTTGAGTTTATTGATTTCTTAACAGTAGCCAATGTTAGGATCCCGCTTGTATTCACTACAAGCCTGACTGGGAGGTAGCGATTCGGAAAAGGAGATCACAAGAGAGATTTGGATTTAATTACCAAAATAAGTTTACCTGCACTATCTACTTAAGACGAATATTTTTTATCCAATAACTTGAAACTTAAAAGGTTATAGTTAAACTGGGATGCAAGATAAGGGTTAGTAAGGCGACACCCTGAGACTCAAAATGTATAGGGTAAAATCTATCAATGAATCCATAAGACAGTTGATGGTACGTAACTTATCAGATTCTGCAAGCAAGGCATTGGAATAGTTTGATAGTGCATGATAAATCTAAGGAGTTAGAAGCCATGGAGAACACAAGCCTGGTGTTTGTTTTAGATTGATTACAACCTCAAGAACCCAGATCTAGTTACATTTTACTATTTTGGGAAATTCCCTTATTTACTTTATTTACTGCATGGTGATTTCAACAAGTTCAAGCAAGATTTCTGATGTATTTACTGTGGTATTGACCCCAACCTAGTTGGGTTACTACATTTTGCTTCGATCATTATATCCTTTAGTTAGAGGTGTAGTTTGGATGACATCAAAATTTTGGTGACGTTGTCGGGGATACAATTGTGGATTGACTAATTAGAGTTGTTAAAATTGTCAAGTTTTTCTTTTTTTATTCTTCTTCGGGCATATACTTATGTATGCCTACTCCACTTGATATGACAACTTGGCTAGAGAAAGTATGGAGTGATTAAAACTTCTTTATTATTGATCCTCATCCTTTTGACATGGTACATTACTACAGGAGTATAGTAGATATAGTGTGGGAACACAAGGAGAGATATAGTGTGGGAACACAAGGAGAGCCTGGTGGAAACATTGACATACTTTTTAAACAAAAACCATGTGCTCATTCAAAATGTTGATAGGTTTAGCTTTGATATTCACTACTTATACGTAGAGTTGAATGCAAAATTTACTACGTGTAATGCCTAAGAACTTAGTTATGGGTGCTGTGAGACTGAAAAACTTCAAAAAAACCAACTTGAAGAGCTGAAATTGGAGGAGTCAATAATTGCTCTTACTTGGACGGATAGTTCACTATTACGGGGAGCATACTAGAGTTATGCGGGGATGTAAATAAGACTATAATTTTTGAGTTGCGGCATATTGGGACTCATTCGATGCATTTTTCCAAATTATGTTTGGATAGTAAGATATTGATCGAGCCATTTGAACCTGAAGAAAAGTGCAAGAAAAAGAAACATATGCCTATATTCTTGAATTTGTTGAGCCAGAAATAAAGAATACATTCCTCACTTAAGGGACAAGAATTAAAACATGCCTCATCAATTTTTTGGGTCTTTTATTTTTATACCATCGCCCATTGAGCATAATGAGAAATTAGAAAAATAATTAGGGGTGAAATTCATAAGTTCAAAGAGAAAAGAGAAAAATTGGAGGCCAACTCTTGGGCTACCTTGATAAAGTCTGAGTAATCAAAATACCCATGGACTTATTGGGGAAGTTTGAGTACCCAACCAAGCCCTGTCATGCCATGACATTAAATCAGGCAATGTAATACACTCTGGGTTTTAGCCTTTGGAAATTTCCTAAGCTTTGAGCTCATTGTCCTTGTAAAGACTCATCATACGAGTCATATTATGTGGGTATAGCTCAAGTGACCCCAGTCTTAAGGAGTCCAATGGATGGTGGTTGGGTTTCTATTGTGGTTACAACTTGGTGGTATTGATAACGCTCAAACTACACCTCTCTAATGAGAATGTAAACGATTGTTGTCAATATAAAACCCAACTAGGTTGGGGTCGAATATCACAGGGAATATGGTGTGAACTTAAGTCATTTGTGATTTAATCAACAGATAGTTGAATGTTTCCAAAAAAAAAGTGGGTTTTAGTTTAACAAGTAATTGTTGATTACTTTAGATTCAGTGTTCGTAATCAAAAGTTTATGAGAAAAAAAAAACAGAATTATATTCAATAGGGCTTTTGGTACTTGACAGATGCTACTACCGGTTCAAGATTCTCATGGTAGGTAGGTCAACAAGTTATCTTTATCGAAGTTATGCGTAAATGTCTCTCGACCTACCTAAACATTTAGTTACCTAATCCTCTCAGACTTAGGGAATTTATATTCACTGCCCAGATTTTACCTCAAGTTAACCAACCTTATTACAACGCTGAATATTAAACGGAGTATTTCCAAGTCCCTGTTAATAATTCACTTCCTACTGTATTTGATTTCTTTCTCAAGCAACTCAAAGCAGGTGGTATCTATTATTTGCAACCTATAGACAATAATTAGAATATCATAATCATCAAGGAGTCCTACCACCTTTTGAATCTTGAACACTCAACACCTTATCAAGACCTAACCCTAGATCCCATAATTCAGGTTAAAGGAATTTATCCGCTCATGATGTAATAATGGAAACACCAAGATGAATTCATGTTTTGAAAGATAAACTTACCACAAGATGAATAGAAACTAGAGATTCTCAGATTAACTCACAAAAGAAATCCTAAAATAATGAATATAATCACTTCACAGTAATTGCTTTATCAAGCCAAGAAGTTAAATAGAGAAAAAATAAAAGTATATTTCTCAAAACTCAAGGTTCTGAACTCCTAAAAAACCCTAAACAAGGATTTAAATAGTTCACCCTAATTATGGAAATAAAATAATAAAATTTAGAAATTCTTCGTACTAGGTGATGCCATTTGTGATAGCCTATCAGGAGGCTGACGACTTATCACAAATATCGTCAGCTTCCTTTATGTTTTTAGTACTTGATGCCTACCTCCGATGACAAAAAGTGACACCCTATCAGCTCCTTGACGACCTATCACAAAATGTCGTCAAGTCTCTTCTTCAATTCTCATGTACTGCCTTAGGTTGACGACTTATAAGATCCTTGACGACCTATCACAAAATGTCATCACAGCTTTCAATCTTAGGCCAATTCTCTGTCTATGGCTAACGATGATTCGGATAGCTTATCACAAGGCTGACGACTTATTAGAAATGTCATCACCACACTTTTTCCTCTATCTACTTCTAATTTCAACTCCTTTGCTTCCATTCTTGTTGATTCTCTATCATATTAGCTTCTACTGCAAAATCAAACATAAACAAATCATAAAAGACAATTTTCTTAAGACTTTGCAATTATTCTTAGTTAAAAGCCTCAAATATGTTAGAATTAGCTCACACATCAACACCCTCAACTTAAAACAACTGTTTGTTCTCAAGTAACTCAACACAACTAAGAGAATACAAGGTATATTTGGCAATCAATCATCCACTTTATCTCAAAACACTTTCACCATCTCCTAGGTCATTCATTTCAAGTACAATGAACAACACCAATGCAACACACAGACATTAGTCTACAGCATTAACTCAGCTACATTAACCATGCATATACCACTAAGACTAGCTGGTATGATACTTGATGGCATTTAAAGTGACTAAGACTCCTTGACACTACACTAGCTTTCTGACGTTTCACTCATTAACCTTTTCCGCTCTTCTCTTTTCTTGATCACACTTATTTAGGATGGGTGCAGTCTATTCTCAATTACTTAATCTTTTTCACAGTTTTTCTTTTTCTTGTTCTTTTCCTTTGCACCCATCTTTTTATTCAGTTTTTATGCTACCTTTCTTCATACTCACTTTATATCATACACCCCTATGATAGGCACCCTCAACTTAGGCCATTTGCCTAATTCAAGGTGCAAAGTGTCCAAGGGTGACCAGGCCTAAAATAAGTTCATTATGATCTAAATGAGAAAGTGATAGGTGTCATAAAAAGAAATAGGCTAATTAGACTAAAAATAGGGATCAAGAGATATTATACGCATAGGGAAGGTCATTTAGGCTAAAGTGAGCTAATATCAAAATGGCCTATGATCCTTTCCTAACCCCTATCCTTAAATCTAGGTAAGACTAACCGGACAAGTTTTGGTTTCAGCACACCGAAGGAACTAAGTAGTTGCTCTCACACACATGGCACACAAGTATATCACAAGCTACAACTCACTCAGTTTATCCCACTGTTTATCAATGATTATTATGTTACTAGAACTAATGACATACAAAGATGCATGGTGGTCACACTTAAATGCAAATCACTCAGTTTAAAGTAGTCGACCACTTGAAGAGGTGTACAAAAATCACAAAAATAATTCAACTGCCGTAAGTACAAGTATTTCTCCTAGTTGACTATGAAATTTTACAACAAATTTACCCTAAACCCTCAACTTAAGATCAAAGAAAATCTAAACTTAGGGTTAGAGTATACCTAGAATGGATCAATCCCTGGGGTCATGGGTTGCCTCCCATGCGGCTCTTGATTTAACGTCGTGGCATGACTCTATTTTCTTGATTACTTCAGACATCATTGAGATAGATAGTAGCGATATTTTTCATCAATTCTTTCAGACCAATGTAAAGCTTGACTCATTGCCCATTCACCTTGAAGGTGATGCCATCTTCATTTTCAGGTTCTACTACTCCAGATGAGTAGACTTGACTAACTCTAAATAGGCCTGACCACTTGGATTTAAGCTTTCCTAGGAACAGTTTAAGTCTGGAATTGAACAGAAGCACTGAATTACCCTTTTGGAAGTCTCGTTTCTCTATCCTCCAATAATGGTACTTTTTCATATTTTCTTTATATAGGTTTGTACGTTCATATGCCTTGAGATGAAATTCATCCATATCATTTAGTTGTCCCAGTCTCAGCTCTGTTGCCTCCTTTCAGCTCAAATTCAATATTTTGAGTACCCATAAGGCCTTGTGCTCTAGCTCTATTGGTAGGTGGAAAGCTTTTCCATAGACCAGCTGAAATAGTAATATGCTAATGGGTGTCTTGAAAGCAGTCCGATATGCCCACAAGGCATCATCGAGCTTTCGAGACCAATCTTTCTGGCTAGCATTCACTATTTTTCCTAGGATGGCTTTAATCTCTCGATTTGACACCTCCACTTGCCCACTAGTTTATGGGTTATATGGAGTGGCTACTCTATGCTATTTCACCCCATATTTTGCTAATGCTGTTTAGAACACTTTGTTACAAAAATGAGATCCTTCATTGCTTATAATAGTGCGTGGTACTTCAAAGAGAGAGAAGATATTCTTTTTGAGAAAAGCAATAACTTTCTTTCCTTCATTGTCAGACAATGAAACAGCTTTGACCTATTTTAATACATAGTCGACAGCAACCAAAATGTACTTCATCCCATACGAGCTTACAAAAGGGCCCATGAAATCGATGCCTCATACATCAAAAATTCACTTCAAGCATCTTAGTCAAAGGCATCTCATGTCTTTTGGAGATGGTCACATTTAAGCACAAACTCACGGGCATCCTTGAATAATATTGGCCAATAGTAACCGCTCTGCAATAGCTTCCTAGCCGTTCGGTCACCTACATGGTGAACTCCAGCTAAGGAATCATGACATGTTTCTAATATGCATAATACATCCACTTTTGGCACACATCTCCTTATAATATTATCTGTACATTGCTGAAAAAGATACGGCTCATCCCAGAAGTAATGTGTCACATCATTTAAGAATTTCTTTCTTTGATGGAAAGAAAGATTTTTTGGGATGACCTCAT
>NW_025858936.1:225977-261690 GCF_002878395.1 Capsicum annuum
AGGCAGTTTGTTTGATTTTTAGAGTCAATTCCCTATTTTGATATCTTTATTGGTAAGAATTGGCTATCGGGTGAAAACATCAACTTAACGACCTTGTATGCTAATTCTGATTATCCTATCAGCTCCAAAAAATCAATTTTAGCATAGGGGACCTTTGGTTCGAGTCCCAAGGCTTTCAGACACATTTTGGCTATTAGTAAAAAATTAATAAAAATGGTCAATGGATGTGGGAAACATATTTCGTCAAACGACCTCGGATGAAAATTTTGATGCCATTGAGTTAGGAATGTCAAATTTTGTAGGGTATTATAGTTTGTTTGTGTGTAAGAGATTCCAAATGAATCTCAAGTGATTGGTGGAGACTTGAAAATTTTCCAAGTCTCAGCTTGTGTATTTGCTAAAGAGGCTCTTTGGGCTCTTTAGTGGAGGTTTCTTAAGTGGTCCTGGCTTGCTCAGCGAGCAGTATTAGTGGTAGCCTGACTACCGCTTCAATGCAAGATTGTCTGCTTTAGTGGTCTACTAGGCTCTTAGCGAGTATAACTTTATCGGTACTTGACTACTTAAGCAGTCAAGTGACCGCTTAAGCAGCATCTGGAGGTAATTAAATGCCCCAATTACCTGATTTTCTCCCTATTTTCCATAATCCCAAGAGCTACAAGGCACTAAAAAGTGTGAAAAATTAGGAGAGTGATTATTAGGAGATTTTGGGGTGATTGTGTGCAAATTTCTCATTTTCTCATCAAAATCTTAGTAAGTTTCTATTAAACTCATACTTAATTCCTCAATTTATTATCAAAATACCTAACTATTATTGAGTTGATTTTAGCATCCTTGAAATTTACCCATTCTTAAGGGTAAATGTTCCCTGAGCATAGAAGAATTCATTGAAATTGATTCCATAGGTGGGCACCACATAGGATTTTTACATGATTTTTGGACACAAAGAATAAAAACGCAATATGGTTACCTTTGTTATGGTATTTATGAGTAGATCATCATTTTCATAGGATGGCATCATGTAAAAGCTTCTCAGAATGGGAAATCATTGATTTAGCATATTTCACCGAGCTTTCTTCGGCATCCAGGTAGGCTAGGTTTATCTTTCTCATTGATTAGGCTAAATTGTAGTATATTTATTTTACGACCCAAACCAGGGCTTGTCCATAAAGGGTATATCAAGTCCACCGAGGACTAGAGACCACCCCCTTTGCCTAGTCAAACTGAACATAATACACTAGCCAGTGGATGAATTACAAATATATAACAGGATAGAGTAAATAGTAACTCAAAGTCTAAGAATGTCAACAACTAATACGCAGTCCACATTAATCCATAAAACCTCTATACCAAAAAACAAACTTACGTCGGGACATACCCCTGACCCTAAAAATGACAGTGACAATGATAACATAAATATGAAGTCTTCAATTCCAATTTAGGGCAGGAAACCAATGGAATGATCAAATCTTTCACAGAATTGAAGCTCACCACTTCAATGTAAACGACCAACTTTGAGATCACCCATCACTGTGTAGGAAAAGTAGAAGTGTCGCCGAACCATACATCACATGGGGATACAACATTAGAAGAGGGTTAGTGGGGTGAGCATAAGTATGTAACGCAAGATAAGGATAAAATAATGTCAGTGAAAAGTTCAATTTCAAACACATTGTACATGTTCATATACATGCATACATATATATAATAGATGTTAAGGTAGGGAATAAGGTTTAGCATGATAGTAAAACATTATCCTGGACTATGTAGCTCAACTATTATAAATAGGTACCCACAGGTTATATGGGTTCAGCTCTCCCTGCTGAAAGGGCCTCGATGTGTGTTAGCCGCACGAACCGTAGGTATCAAGAAAGACCAGGGAATTCCCTAACCCCACATTACTCCTGGATATATAATATATCAATAGCGTGAACCATGAACGTGGTCATCTAGACCAACCCTCACGTCAGTAAACATGAGTTTTCAATATAAGTCATTCGAGACCCACACCTTCACGACTTAGCTACATAATACCCATTAAGCCCAATTAAAAACAATTTTCACATAACCCATTTATTAGACAAGGAATCATACATTAAGACATACTATGGTGTCATTGTACCATTTATCTTGCAAGCTCATAATTATGCCATTACAATTCCATTAATTTGGGGGAATGCCTCAACCCTCTTTATTTATTAAATCCAAACATAGCTAACAAGGACTTCAAAATGCATGTTCATTGTTAAAACCTTTATGCAATGCATTAGTATAGGTGTGTAAGTCAAACCAAGAGACAATTCCACAATTCAAAGTCATTTACACAAGTGGGTTGAGGGAATGCAATTGTTCAAAATCAATTTCCAAATTCAAAACATCAGTTTGGGAGATTACCTCGACCCCCATTCTAATTCCCATACCCATGCACCTCAGTAGTTCAAAAACATTCAATTCAAAACTTGAACAACTCATGAAAACCATAAGAAAACCATTCAGGGATCAACCATTCCAAAACCCTCAACCCTTTTCAAAACCTACATTCAAATCTATACAATTAAACCATTTAATACACATGTTTGTCCCAAAATAAGATTTGTGTAAGAGTAACATGCCTAAAAGGATAACAATTTTAGAGGGAATTTGTCCTTGGAAGCTCTAGACAATCAACCTTGAGAAAATCCTAATGCTCTTGCTTGAGAAAATTTGTATGAAGAGAGAGGTTAATTTGATGTATTATGGAAGGGAATGGGGTCCCAATAAGGTTTTTAAGTCGTGGGTCACATTTTGGGAAAAAGGGAAATATCTAAAGTGTCCAAAATGAAATACTAAAAAATTGTCGCCCAGTCGTTACGGATGACCTTATGACCGTAGGTTCACCTTACAACTCGTGTCCTTCAGTTATAGTCTGGATAGCATCCATGGTCACCCACACTGGTCTGGCTATGAGCCATACCATACGAATCGTACTTAGACATTACGAGTAGTTTGGTTAAATCGTAGGCAAGACAGAAGATCTAGACATTACCTTGATTTTATTATGGAAGGCACACTCCAAAATTTCCATCAGGGCTTTTCTCATAAGACAAGGAATCCGAAAAACCAACACTCTCTTGAGGAACAATCAAGGAAAGATCACCCACACACTTTCTCAACATCAAATTATGAAAAATCGGATTAATAGAACCCAATATAGATGGCAACTTCAACTCATAAGACACATGGCCCACTCATCTCAAAACATAAAAGAGACTAACATACCAGGGACTAAGCTTCCCCTTCTTTCCAAACTACATCACTTTCTTCATCGGAGATACCTTCAAGAACACCAAATCATCCACACTTAACTCCAACTATCTATGCCTCACATATGCATAGGATTTTTGTTTACTATGGGAAGCCTTAAGTCTATCATGAATTATCTTTACCTTTTCCATGGCTTGGTGAACATAGTCAAGACCAAATAACCTATTCTCGTCAACCTCAAACCACCCAATAGGATAGCAACACCTCCTACCATAAAGGGATTCAAAAGGAACCATCCTAATACTAGAGTGAAAAAAATTATTATATGCAAACTCTATAAGAGGCAAATGATCAACCCAACTACCACCAAAGTCGATCACACATGACCTTAAAATATCCTCCAATGTCTTCATAGTCCTATCCATTTGTCCATATGCTTGTGGGTGGAAAGCAGTGCTAATGGTCACCTGATTTCCCAAAACTCTGGAAAAAAATACCAAACATGAGACGAGAACTGAGTACCTCGATCGGATATGATGGAAATTAGAGCACCATACAACTTAATGATTTCCTGAATGAAAATCTTAGAATAATCCTCCACCGAGTAAGTAGTCTTCACAACCCAAACCAGGGCCTGCTTATGATGGGTATCTTAAGTCCCACATGGACCAGAGATCACCCCTTCACCTAACCTAGCCAACACAACACTTCATGTGTAGGATGAATTCCAAACATTTAACAATACAATATAAAATAAAACTAATAATGATTCATCATATGTCTATACCATCCACCTGTAACCGAACAATCGTCCATAACCAAAACAATCAACCAAACCACCTAAGTCTACAGTAATCAAACAACGCCTCTACAAAATCAAAATTAATAAAATATCAGGATATGCCCTCGATAGCAGCTAAAACAAAGTCTAAAATAGGTCTATGACATAGGAAATAAGGACCATGATATGAAGCCTTCCAAAGTATGGAAGATCACTGCATGAGGAAATAGGTCTGGGGCCTACACTGCATGAGGATATAGCGTCCAAAGACGATTAGCAGTTGTAACGCTAGCTTGTAACTCAGGGATAGAGGAATAAAATAATACCATGATAACCATTCAAAACCAATACAACATTCAATCCATAATAATATGTGAAATACATATATGTATACAATACCACATATTGGGGATAGGGACCAAGGCTTGTCATGAACTTCAAAAACCTTAACCTGAGCTGTATGGCACAACCGTAATATAATAAGGCACCCACAGGCTATATGGGCCTAATTCTCCCCTAGATTGAAGGACGTCAGTGGATGTAGCCACACGAACTAGAGAATATCTATATTTGTATATGCCTTTATGGGGGACTCAAACCTTCTGGCATAGTTAAGGTGACTTAAGCACCAATGTAACCAATATGGGGGACTCGAACCTCCCATTCATATATTTATTCGAGGACTCAAAATCCCAATCATATAGACATTCACACCGGCTAGCGCAGTTCCTAGTGTTAGTCCTTCAGACTTTACTTTCATGGCTTGGCTACACATTTCTCTTTAAATCCAAATTAAAACATTTATTTCATATGCACAACCATTAATCCATTTACTTATCAAAAGCATCCCATTAGTATCGTCATACCAACACCACTTGCAAGCGTACAACATGCCATAACCATTATTAATCAACTTAGGACTCAAACTCATTATCTAAACGAAGACATCAATTCAAGTATCACTTAAGCAGTAATTGGCCGCTTAAGCCATTACTGCTTAAGAGGTCAAAAGTTCACTTAAACGGCACCTTGGTGGCATTAAATGCCCCTTTTGCCTGATTTTCTGCCATTTTGCACACAAGTTCAAGAGTGAAAATCCTAGAGAGTGTGGAAACATAGGAGAAACATTAATAGGTGATCTTAGGGTGTTTTTCATCTTTAATTACTTGTTTCTTCTTCTAATTCTTGATAAGCTTTTATTAATTTCATGGTTAAATTCTCAACTATTTCCAAAAATCTCTTAATTATTGGTTGGTTGATTTTAGCACTATTTGAGCTCAGAATTTATCCATTTTAAGGGTAAATATTCCTTAAGCATAGAGGGATGCATTGATGATTTTGAAAGTGTGATTTGCAAGTAGGTCCCACATGGGATTTTTACATGATTTTGAACCCGATCCATAAAAATGGAATATTGGTACAATGATTCTTGTTTTAATAAGTAGATTATTATTTTGATTGTGTGGCATCATGCGAAAGCTTCTCGAAAGGTGAATCAATATTTAGTGAATTTCACTAGGCTTTCTTCAATGTCCAGCTAGCTACGTTTAGCTTTTTTTTTTAGATTGGGATTCATTATAGTATAATTATTATAATATGCTAGATATGGGTTAGAAATTAGGCCTTGGAGACATATTTAGTGTAATTTGGATTGTTTATCCTCTTAATAAATTGCAAATTAGGTATAATTAACTTAGTTACTCATGCTTTAGGTAGAATTAGTATCTTAGGACTAAAATGTGGCTTGTTTAATATCTAGTAGTAAAATTTAATACCTTAGCCTTGTCTAGGATAGAAATTTCCTTGGAACATACTTTGGGGATTAGAAGTGGGCTCCTTCGGCCTACCTTAGGCCAAGACTATCATTAGTCCCTTGTAGACTTTATAGGTGTGTTATACCCTTTAAAATATATAGTTAAGAGCTTGAAGAGTTTGGATACACAATTCTTTTTATAGATTGGTACTTGGGAGTTGATGTTAGTTTGGATTCATGTCCGGTGAATTATGATATTGAGTTATGGTTTAAGTTTAACATCTGATGATATGAAATTTAGTTCAAGTTTGGAAAATAATGATGATATGAGTTCCGATTTGAGTCTGACATTGAGGGGTTACTTATGATATATTGATGGTATGGAAGGATTTGCAGTTATGTTTTTGAGATATTGTCACTAAAAATGATTTCAATTATTTCTTCTCTTGATCGTACCCTCCGAGCTTATAGGAGACCATGTTAAATTATTTACTTTTCCATACTTACTGTCTTATGGGGGGAGTTTTGTAGTAATATCCATGTTTTTTTCATAATATTATCATTTCGATTAAGTATTTATAGTATTTAGAACATTATTCCAGGTTTTCCCTTTTATGTTAACTTAGCTTATTTATTTAGTATTTTACTGTACTTATATTATGATTTAGCTCAATCATCCAATGATGCCTAATGAGCTCTCGGGTCTTTGGTACTCATACTATAGTTTCGTACCTTTTTGGTATAGATTTGGGCACTAGTTTTCACCATTGATACTGTAATCATGCTAATTTGAGTTCAGAGTTAAGGTGAGCTCTTAGAGTCGAAACTGCCCTTTACTCCTTCTTCTATAGATGTTTAGTCTTTCCATATTTTGAGACTGGTGTATACTTGACTTAATCGTACTTTTTATTCTTTTAGATTAGA
This sequence comes from Capsicum annuum, assembly GCF_002878395.1. Taxonomy (NCBI): domain Eukaryota; kingdom Viridiplantae; phylum Streptophyta; class Magnoliopsida; order Solanales; family Solanaceae; genus Capsicum; species Capsicum annuum. The sequence goes on from NW_025858936.1 coordinate 232,676, forward strand.
GGCACTGTACCAACATTACTATATCATGGGATTATTATTTCTCTTATTTTATCTTTCTTATTATTATTATTATTGGTTTATTTCTTGTGAGACTTTCACTTGTAATTTTTTGGTATTTATGTCATTTTCATTGTTTATAGCTCCAGATAATGTTTTGGATTACTTACTGGCATGATAAATTAGGTATCACCATGACTCATAATTTGGGTTATGACATTAGTCGGACCGTTCATGTCACACTTTAGCTTGCTGATGAAGGCCAGTCTAGTTACAGTGATTATCTATGGGGCATGTTATGACTATGGGGCCTTCGGTCATTTAGAGAGTATCCCATGCATAGGGTAATTATTTTAGCATCTCAGAGAGTTCCACTGATTAAGGCAGTACCCCTTCCCCAGCTAAATATGGTACATATGGTCATTAAGGTAGTCCTCAAAGTTTTTATGGAGGTCCTTAGGCTGGTAAGATAGGAGATCGATTAGGCGCCCAGCTAGGTGGTGAGCGAGGTCATTTGTATGCCATACCTGGTAGACCTAATCAAGAGTTTTGGATGTTGTTATTATAGGTATGATTTTAGTGTACCATCATCTAGATTTTATTTTGTTTGATCTGAGATGCACTTATTCTTATGTATCTACTTATTATGCACTACAGTTAGAGTTATCTTAGGATTTTCTCTCTGTGTTGTTATATGTATCTAATCCTATGGGTGATTTCTTAGAAGTGGAATAAGTTTATAGATCATGTGTTGCGACTGATCAGGAGTTTGATACTTAAGATGATCTAATTTTTTTAAACATAATGGATTTCAATATAATTTTGGGCATGAACTGGTTATCCCCATATCATGCAATCTTGGATTGTTTGCCATAATCGTTACCTTAGCTATGCCCAGCATACCCACAGTTGTGTGGAAGGGATTATTACCCATGAACCAATGAGGATTATTTCTTATGTCTGGGCTAGGAGACTTATATCAAGGTGTTGTGAGTGTTCTCTCTTATATTCGTGATGTTAGTATGGAGAGTCCATCTCTCACAAATGATTTAAGGCAACTCTAAAGGATATCCATAGATTTGCAGTCTATATATATCAGTGTTTTTTGACTGTATTCATGTTTTACTGTAGAAGAAAGAACCCTTGTCCTTCACTTCACTCTATTACTATATTTTGTGAATTTCTTAATGTTTTTCTATGGATCTTCGTAGTCTTCCTTCTTGACATAATATTGAGTTTATTATTGATCTTGATCTCAGCACCTGACCTATTTTTATGAAACCTTACCTTATGGCTCCTTTCGAACCTAAGGAGTTGAATTCTCAGCTTTAAGTTTTTTTAGGTAAGGGTTTCATTAGAAAGAGTATGTCACCTAGGGGTAATCCTATATTTTCTATGAAGAAAAAAGATGGATCCTTGTGTATATGTATTGACTATAGGAATCTTAATAAGGTGACAATGAAGAAAAAGTATCTTATACCTCATATTAATGATTTATTTGACCACCTTCATAGAGAAGTGGTGTTCTGTAAGATTGACTTGAGGTCCACTTACTATCATATGAGGATTCGGGCTAAGGACATCTCAAAGATAGCCTTTAGGACTTGTTATGGTCATTATGAGGTCCTGGTGATATCTTTTAGGTTGACCAATGCCTCATCTGAGTTTATAGATTTAATGAACTGCAGGTCCAGGCCATATTTAGATTCTTTTGTGATTGTGTTAATTGACTACATTCTTGTGTATTAAACGAGTAGGGAGGAGCATATGCAGTATTTGAAGATTGTGCTCTAAAATTTGAGAGATCATAGGTTTTTGCCAAGTTCTCAAAGTGTGAGTTCTTGATTGAGTCAATGACATTTCCAGGACATATGGTATCTAAGGATAGGATTATGGTGGACCCGACAAATATTAAGGCTATATATGATTGGGTCAGGCTTATATATCTATCTGAGTTTCATAGCTTTATTGGTTTGGATAGTTACTACAGGCGATTTGTTGAGGGTCTTATTAATATTGCAGTGCTGATGACCAAATTAACCTGAAAGGAGGTTTCTTTCAAGTGGTCCGCGGAGTATGAGTTAAACTTTTAGAAGCTTAAAGGAATTCTCACTTTCGCTACTATATTGGCTCTTTATGTTGAGGATAAAGGATTTACCATATTGTGATACTTTTGGTGTTGGTTTGGGTTGTATGCTGATGCATTAGGGTAGAATTATTGCTTATGCATCAAGGCAGTTCAAGGTTCATGAGCTCAACTACACCACTCATGATTTGGAGTTGGCGGCGGTATTCTTCGCCCTTAAGTTTTAGAGGCATTAACTTTAAGGCATGCACTGTTAGATCTTCACCGATCACCATAACCTTCAATATCTTATGACCCAAAAAGAGCTTAATTCTAAGCAGTGTAGATAGATGGATTGCTTATGGATTATGAGAGGTAGCTGATGCCTTGAGATGGAAGGTAGTGAGTTTAGGTATCTTGGTATCGATCCCAGTTTCTAAAAGGCTATTGATGTGGTACATTCACACCTTAGCCAACTTGATAGCGCAACTTGATATTTTTTACCCCGGGAGGATTTTTCCTAGTGTTGAGGTGAGGTCTATCTTATTTGAGCACATCCAGAGTCATCAATTCGAGGATATGAGACTAATAATCCTTGATTAGTTGTTGAGTGGTGAATCCATGAGGACTACCATAGATTCTGGAGGTAGTCTGAGGTATGATGGTCCTATTTATGTTCCAAGGGTTGGATCAGTTAATTTTGCATGAGGCACATAGCTTCAGATTATATTCACCCTGGTGAAGCTAAAATGTAAATAAATTTGAGGCAATATTATTAGTGGAGTGGCATGAAGAGAGATGTGGAAACCTTTATAGCTCATTGCCTATTTGTCAGTGGGTGAATACCGAGCACCAAAGAGGCTTGGTGGCCTAATTCTGAGATTGCCCATTTCTGAATGGAAGAGGGAGTGGATCACCATGGACTTTGTTAGTGATTTGTCTCGTATCTCCCATTGTTTCAAAGGTTTTGGGCTATTATAGATCGGTTGACCAAGTCAACATACTTTATTCCTATTTAGATGTCCTTCACTGCTGAGAGGTTAGCCCATATCTATGTTTATGAGATAGTTTGCCTACATAGTATACCTATATCCATTATTTTAGATTGATGCTTGGTGTTCACTTCTAGCTTTTAGAGATTTTTAGGAGGAGTTGGGTTACTCTGGTGGATCTACGCATAAGTTTTTCAACCTCAGATGGACGAACAGTTGGAGAGGACTATTTAGGTTCATGAGGATATGCTCTAACCATGTGTTATGTATTTTGGGGGGGTTAGTTGTAGCAACAATTCAACATCCCAGATTTTTGGTCCTTGAAAATTTCTTGAATTTTATCCTCACTGTCCTGACTACAACTCTCCTTATAAGTTTTATGGAGTCTTGACGAGTCGTAAGGACCCAAATCATAGCCTGACTAGTGTGTATGGCTATGTTTTCTATTTTGAGTACGAGTATCTCCCAATGAGTTGTATGGACTCATTACGAGTCGTAATGTTGCACCTGTAGTCAAACCAATGTATGTTCCAAGTGTTGCTGTCCTAGTAATGACTAGGACCCAATGAGTCGTAGTGTCCTCTAATGAGTCATTTGATGTAAGTTTTAGGGTCAAAGTAGGTGTGCCTAATGAAACTTTCTTGGCTATGACTCATGGTGACAAGTCATAATGTGTCGTTATGAGTCGCAGCATAACCCGTATTCACTGGTTATAATTTTTTTACCTTTTAAGTTAAGGGCACTTTGGACATTTCTCTCTTTACCCACATAGACCCCACATCCATAAGACACCTTTGGGGCATTATTTTAACACTTTGACAAATCAAAAATCCTTTTTACTCTCTCAAATTCCTTCACGGAAAAAAAATTTAGGTTTCTTCAAGGTTGAGCATCTAGGGGTCAATTTAAGGATTCTTCTCCATAATTGAGAATCTTTTAGGCATTTTAATCTTCCCTAATTATAACTTTGCAAAAAGCATATGTTTGAAAGTACTATTCATGTTGTTTTGATATTGGTTTTTGGCACATGGGTTGAGGGTTCTGAATATTTGGGTTTGAACAATGTGTTCCCATGGTTTACATATGTTTGTTCATGCTTTAATTAAGGTTTTAAACTTGTGGAGTTCATGGGTATGGTGAATAAACTAGAGAATTGTGATTTCCCTCAATTTATGAATATTGATTATTGAATTGGTTATAACCTCAACCCTATATTGTGAAATTGGTTTTGAAACAAAAAGTATGCACATTGAATTACTCTTGACCTATTGACAATGTTAAAAGCCAATGAAGTATAATGATTTTGAACTAAACCTTATGGGGTTATGTAATTCCCCCAAGCTAATGTATAATTGAATCAAGACAGATGTGATTTTCCCCTAAATAATGATAATTAGTTTGGCATGATGATGTTACCTTCAAGTGTTATTGGTATGACGATACCAATGGTGTATGCCTAAATGTGTATTATAGTTCAATGAATGGGAATGTGCGATAAGTGATTTTAATTTGGCTTTAATGAAGGTTGTGTAGCTGAGCCATAAAAGTAGAGATATCAAAGGACCATTACTGGAAAACGCAATTGCCGATGCAAAGGTCTAAATGAATGGGTTGTTCAAGTCCACCACATTATATTACATATTTGGGTGCTTCAGTAACTTTGGTATGTTGGGTGGTTCGAGTCCCCTATGGTACATATGTACATCCTTTGGTTCATGCAGCTACACGTATTGAATCCCTTCCAACTAGGGGAGAGTTGGACCCATATAGCTCGTGGGTACCTTCTTATGTTATGACAGCTGAGCTACGCAATCCAGGCTAAAGTTTAAAGTGCATGTTAAGCCTTGTTGCCTTTTCCCGACATATTATTTGTGTATATATATGATGTTTTTTACTTGGTTTTGATATGGATTTGACATGGCTTTGTTTTATTCCTTATCCTTGAGTTACATGCTAGTGCTCAACCCATTATCCAACTCTGAATGTTGTATCCCCATGCGATACAGGCACCGAAGATACATTAATTTTTTCTTGTGTAGTATTATGTAGATTGGCTTAATTTGTTGGTCGTTGGTGGTGAAGTGGTGAGCTTCCATTCTCTGAAAGACTTGTCCATTTCAATAGTTTCCAGTCATAGATTAAAATTAAGAGTTTACTTTATCATTAACATTGGAATTATCATTGTTAGGGTCGGGGGAATGTCCCAACACTTTATTGATTTTGGTTTTGCTTAGAAGGCTTTGTGGATTACTGTGGACTTGGGTGATGTTGGGTTGTTGTTTTGGTTGGTTACCATTTATCGGATTATAGACATGACTTAAATTCTTTGAACTTATCTTAAGATATCTAATTATGTGTTTGGAATTCATCTTATACTGGGGGGTATTGTGCTCTATTTGGTTAAGGAAAGGGGTGGTTTCTGTTCCTCATTGGACTTGAGATGCCCATTATGGCTAGGCCCCGGTTTAGGTCATAACAAGCACTTAGGTTTAGCGTAGTTCACATATAATAATTGCTACCATTTGAGAATTAAGATGGCATTATTTAAGCCACTATATAGTAGAGAATGTCGATCTTCGAGTGGATGGTTTGAGACCTCCTAGATCAGACCTCATGGTACTAACTTACTTCAAAAGTCAATGGATAGATTTAGGGTAATCTAAGATAGGATGAGGGTAGCCCAGAGTAGGTAGAAGGCTTATGCAGATCATAGACTTCAGGCCTTGAGATTTGAAGTTGGTGATCAAGTATTTCTCTATCACCTATGAAGGATGTGATAAGGTTTGAGAGGAAGAACAAGCTCAGCCCAGACACATTGGAGCTTTTGAGATCCTTTGCATAATTAGAGAGGTGGCATATGAGTTAGCCTTACCCCCAGACTTTGTTGTTTTTCATTTGATTTTTATGTTTCTATATTGCGGTGGTACATTCTCGATAAATCTTATGTGCTTTAGTTGGAATTAGTTCAATTGGATAAGAGGTTGATCTTTGTGGAGGATCTGGTGTTCATATTGGCCAGAGATGTCAGATGGTTGTGCACTAGCGAGATTTTAGTGGTTAAGGTTCAGTGGACACACCATCCAACAGAGAAGGTTTTTTAGGAGTTCAAAAGCGAAATACAGACCCAGTATCCACACATATTCGAGCCTTTAGGTACATCCTAACCCTTTACTTTCGTAAACAAAAGTTTTTTTAGTAGGGGATATTATAATGACCCTCTAGGTAATTTTTTACTTTTACATATATTTTCACCATTTAGATCGTCCTATAGCTGAAGTCATTTGTTACTTGCTGGAGCTGACAATTTAGCTACTGGGCATTTTATTTAGTTTTTAGAGCCAATTCCCTATTTTGAAGTCTTCACTAGTAAGAATTGGCTATCGCAAAAAAACTTCAACTCAACAATCTTGTATGCCAATTCTAACTGTTCCATTAGCTCTAGAACATCGAATTTAGACTAGAGAGACCTTTTATTTGGGTTCCACAACTTTCGAACTCATTCTACGCTATTGGTTGGAAATTGATAAAAATATCCCATGGGTGTGGGGCGAATATATCATCAAAGTGACCTTAGATGAAAATTTCAACTATGTCATTGAGTCCAAAATGTCAAATTTGGTAGGGTGGCATAGTTCTTTTGTGTATACAAGATTCCAGATGCATCTCGAGGGGTCGGTGGAGACTTGGAAATTTCCAATTTTCATCTAGTGCATCCGCTAAATCAGCCCTTTGGGCACTTTAGCAGAGGCCATTTTTGTGGCCAAATTGGCACTTAAGAGGCTCTCGATTGCCCAGCAAGCTGATTTATTGGCAGCCTGATCGCTAAAGTGGATGTCGTTGTAGTTCAGGCTTGTTTGCTTAGAGGTCTGTCAACCTCTCAGGGGTGACCACTTAAGTGGTCAAGTGGCTGCTTAAGCATCACTTAGAGGCCATTAAATGCCCCAAATTTTTGATTTCTCCCTATTTTCCACAAGTCCAAGAGCTAAAAAAAACCCTAAAGCGTGTGAAAATTTGGAGAGTGATTATTAGAAGATATTGAGGTGATTATGAGCTCGAATTTCTTATTTCTTCATCAAAATCTTGGTAAGTTTCTATTAAATACATGTTTTCTTCCTCAATTTATTTCCAAAATCCCTAGACTATTCTTGGGTTGATTTAAGCATCATTCGATCTCAGAATTTAACCATTCTTAAGGTTAATGTTCCATGAGGCGTAGAGGGATATGCTGGCAGTTTTGAAAGTGTGATTCCACAAGCAGGCCCCAAGTGGGATTTTTACGTGATTTTTGGACCCCAGGAATAAAAATACAATATGGATATTATTGTTCTTATATTGATAAGTAGATTATCATTTTGATAGCGTGGAATGGTGCGAAAGTTTCCCAGAAGGGGAAATTGTTGATTTAGTAGATTTCACCGAGCCTTCTTCGGCGTCCAGGTAGGCTAGGTTTACCTTTCTCAGAGATTTGACCAAATTGTGGTCTATTTATCATAATGTGTAGGATGTGGGAAAAAAATTAGGACTTGGAGTTACATTTAGCGTGAATTGGATTTTTTTAGCCGATTAAGGAATCATAAACTAGTCACAATTGACTTAGTTATTCACTCTTTAGGTAGAATTGCTATCTTAGGACTAAAATGTGGCTTATTTAATATCTTACAATAAATTTAGAGAACTTAGCCTTGTTTTGGTTAGAATTTACCTTAGAATGAATTTTGGGGATTAAAAGTGGTCCCTCCGGCCCACCTTAGGTCAAGACTACTATTAGCTCCTTATAGACTTTATAGGTGTGTTACATCATCTAAATATATATTTTAGAGCTTGGAGAGATTAGATGCATGATGCCTTATGCTAGATTGATATTTGAGAGATGATACTAGTTTTGGTCTGAATCTTGCAATTTATCATATTAAGACTGAATTGATTTAGGCATTATTTCTGATATGAATTCTAACCAAGTTCGGGAAATGGTGATATGAGTTTTGGTTCAAGTCCGACATTGAGTGGTTATTTATGATGTTATGGAACTGGTTCAATTCTAGTATTTGTGGTGTGAAAGATTCCACGATTATGATTTTGAGATGTGGTTAATTAGTATAATTCTTATTATTACTTCTCTTTAATTGCACCCTCCGAGTGTATGGGGACCCGTGTTGGGTTATCTACTTTATTACACTTACAGGCTTATGGGAGCCAATTTTATAGTGATAGTTATGTTTTCTTTAATATTATTGCTTCAATTATTTATTTATAGTATTTGGAGCATTGTTCCAGGTTTTTCTTATTGCCTTGACTTAGCTTATTTATCACTCATTTATATCGTAATTATACTATGATTTAGCTCAATCGGTCGATGATGCCTATTGAGTACCCATAGCTTTGGTACTCATACTACACTTCTGTACCTTTTTGGTGTAGATCTGAGTATTAGTTACTGCTACTGACACTTTAATCGTGCGAGCCAGAGATCGGAGACAAGGTGAGCTCTCAGAGCTAGAGTTGACCTTTTGTCCATCTTCTATATTTTGCTTAGCCTTTTCATTTTGGAGACTGATATATATTTGACTACGATAGTACTAGTATTCTTTTGGATTAGTAGCTATTGTACGATACTACTAAGTCATGGGATAATGTTATTTCTCTTTTTTATCTTCCATTTTATTATCATTACTCTATGATTTATAGCTTGCAAGCCTTTACATGCATATTTTTTTTGTAATTATTCCTTTTTTCCACCAAATTATCCCATTGCTTATAGCTCTAGACTACAGTTTGGCTTACCAATGGGAGATTACAACAGTGATTTGAGGCCACCAACCCTTTTCTAATCAACTTGAGACTCAAAAGGTAAGAGTTGTACTGAGGTTAAAGACAAGGGACAGCAAGGCAATACCCTGAGACTCATAAGGTAAAGAGTGAAATCTATTAATACGTTCACAAGATGATTGATAGTACATAGCTTGTCAGCTTTGCATGCAGAGTAGAAGGGTAGGTGGATTGAATACGAGAATCTTACATAGTTGGGGAGCTAGGGGAAAACAGTCCTACTGTTCGTCTTCTATTGTTTACATGCTCAAGCATTCAAGTTCTGTTACTTCTTACTTTAGACTTCAAATCCCCCCATTTACTTTATTACATTGCTCGCAAATTTTGTCAAGTTTAAGATATTGTTCAATAATTTTTCTGTGGGTTCGATCCCAACCTGGTTTGGGTTACTATATTTGTAATGCCCCGAGATCCTATCTCGAGACGTCACATGGTGCTTATGGACCCGAAGGACCACAGCTAACCCTTTTCTAATATCTATATCTGTACACTGCATAATATCTGAAAAAAATGCGAAAACTTTCCATAAGGTTCAACATATCTATACATACTCAAAACTGAAAACTGAACACTAATACATCCGTCTGAAAAGCCTCTAACTGTATGAACTGTGGAGTTGATGGGACATATCCCCAACTAACTCCGTTAACAGAAAAAAAAAAGTCTAAAACATAGTAGTAAACTGAGACTCGTCCTCGAAAGAAGAGGACTCACTGCTACTGCTGCTGACTGGGACCAAGCTGCTGAGGATAAACTGAATCCTGTGCCTCTGAACCTATGGAGTCAAATAAAACACCATAGAGCAAATGGGTCAGTACAAAAATGTACTGAGTATGTAGACAGGGTAGGCTAATGCAAGGGTTCATGCATGTACAATATCTAAACTGAATAATCATGAAAATGCCGCATGAGAACACATACATGAATGTACAGAACATGAACACAATTATCACAACTTTGGATACTGAAACTCAGATACCACTTTACTGCAGACTGAACTCACTACTGACACTGAGATACTAAATCACTAACTCATATGATACTAATAACGGAGGATCTGGATGTGCTTAAATCAATGACTGAATTCTTGGACTTACTGCTTTCGACTGACAGGATTAGAGATCAACCTCTCTAACAGATGATTTCAAAAGCTTTATCAATGATAAGAAATATGATTATATCTGAATCTGACAACAAGAATACTCAATAGAAATTGGATACTGTGATCAAGCTTGTCTAACAGGATATCTCTAAATATAATATCAAATAACTGTATGTGAGACCAAGTCTATCTGATGGGATGGCCCATAAATCAATGGAACTATCTGAATTTCTCACAATGATAGATTACTGTATCTGATAGTCCTAATTTCTGAAGATTGATTCTAAAACTGACTGAATCTTAAAGTGAAAGTGTGGGAATTAGTCACTTAACCGACATGCCCCAATCTACTACATGTGGGGTCCAACCTGTGCCCCAGTTAGAAGGGTGTCATTACCGCGCCACTGGTAAAGACAACTCTATGTGACCCTTATCTAGCAGGTCCATAAATGAGAATGTTAGAGCCCTCATCTAGCAAGTCAAGCCATCTCATCTACCCTCACCTAGCAGGTATGATGTCTCTCATCCACCCTTAACTAACAGGTGTTATGTCTCAACCTACACTGGCTACGTAGTTCTGGAGCATAAGGATTGTTTCTAAAATCATACCATCTACTAGTAGGTGAGTTCCCATCCTTTAGCTCGCTCGGTGGTAGTTTCTACTCCCAACTGAAAGACTGAGAACTGAATTCTAAACTGAACACTGGCTGAACTGAATCTGACACTGATCATATTACTCAAAAGGTCTGACTGATTACGCTGAGATCATTTGGTTCCTTATCTGACGGAAAAGATATCGAATCATGGTATCTGACTGATGATACAGAGCTTGAATAGATTATAAGAATCGCATCTGAGGTTAGAATTGAATCACTTGAATACTATTAGAACTGAGCTGATTACAGGACTGAGGCTAAGTTACTAGCGATACAGAGATAATTGAGATTACTGAGGTTTCTTAAGTTCTGACTTGTCTGAGGATACAGAGTTCTATAGTTCACTGAGTTCTGAGAATCATGGCTCGACTGGAGTTATCAAAAAACTGACACAAGCTCTAAACAACAGCTCTATTGTCGGGTATAAATACCCCCAGGACTCGATAGAGTAAAAGTAAAGCATAATCATTCATTAATCATCACAATCATTCATTTATTATTATAATCATTCATGCATCATCATCATAATCATTAAAGCATCTTCCCAATCATTAACACAAATCTTCAAGTAATTAAGAATCACAAACATCTATTCATCATCATAGTCGCCAAGGTATCACTTTAAGCATCTCGGAATCATAATCATATAATAATGTAGGGGAAACATGCTAGTAGATCGTACTCCATTCAACAAGGTTTTACCTCAACTATTTCATACCTATATCAATCTTGAAACATTCTTGGATACCATAAGGCTTGGGGAAACTTCATACTATCATCTCACAACTTACTTGCTAACAACTTGCCTTGTATTAAAATCTTAGCATATATCAAAGAGCACTTAATCGGAGAAGTTACAACCATCATGTCTCGAATTTTTCATTAGGGTTCTTTAACAACCACTAGACATGACCGATTTTACACCTACATGGGAATTTCATGCTATCTTGGCATATTTCACTCACTAAGGCATTTTATCAAACACTAGGCATGCATGGACTAGCTCAGAATTTGGGGTTTCCTATTCAACATACCATAGTGGCCCTTATGCTTCACCTAAGCTCTTTATCAAACCTATGGGGAACGTTCTTCACTTATTCAACCATTTTTACACCCAAAAGTCATGAATACATCACATGGAAAAACAACTTCAAGAGGATCTATCACAAACATCTTAAGAATTCCACATACTAGGGTCAAAGCTCATAAATTTTGTAGGCAAGCATAAATCAAAACTCAACAATAAATTAAACATCTATTTCAACTTATACAAATCATTTACAACTCATAAACATAAAAATCTTTTAGTTTTAAAAAGGGCTCTTGAGCTTCTTGGATAAAAGGAACCCAAGAATCAACATCTACATACCTTAACCTTTGAAATTGGATGTACTTTAGTGCTTGAAACTTTATCCACACTTGAAATAAATAAATTCTTGAAGCCCACACTATGAGGAACTTGATTCTTGAAGAAACCTTGAAGAATTTATGGATGAATTTCAGAAGAGTAGGGTTCTTGATAAAACCCTAGATAGATATTCTTGAGAGAATTGGAAAAGAAAAATGATGAATTTAGGGTCTGAATGAGGGCTCTCATATTTATAGAGGATCAAAAAAGGTGAGAAATTACCAAAATGCCCTTGCAAAAATGCCCTTGAATTGCTGAAAAAATGTTCTTGACGCCATCCATGACAGGCCGTCAGGTCCGTGATAGGCCATCATGAATGGTTGTCACAAAAAGGGGTCCAGTTCTTGATTTTCTGCCCAGGTCTGACGACGTCTTCAAAAATATCGTCAGAATGTGACAACGTCATCAAAAAGGTCGTCAGAAACGTTATAGCCCGTCAAAAATGTCATCACCATTTTCCATCTTGACATGCGTGTTTAAAATGGGCATAACTCTTTGCTCCGATATCGATTTTAGGCGAAATTGGTATCGTTGGAAATAGAATTCAAAGATATTTCATTTGATATATAGAAAGACAGCCATTTCTTCATATACAATGAGTTATGGTCGATTTAAATTGGCCCAAATTTTGACGGTAACTAAAACTTGAACGGTAGGAAAGCTTTGAACTCTTTCATGAGTTAGGGGACCTCTATGATCTTAATTCATGCTCAAATAGATTCCCACACGATTCAAAGTATTTCATACTTGGGATGATATTTCTGAAACATTTTGACTTGGATTTTTGCTCTACCAAATACGCTCTAAGGCTCAGACTGAAAGAGGATTTTGCGAGGTATTACATTATCTCCCCCTTGAGAACATTCGTACTCGAATGTCATTTGATAGACTGATAATATGGATCAACAAAACTTACTCAAGAAATGGAAACATCTCATATTAGGACTACGCAACTGGAATGACTGACATATAGAGTTCTTAGATTGGGTATGCATATATGATGCATGGAATACTCGACTTACGATACTCATAGCTGAATACTCATAATACACACGCATATCTGATACATGGACTCATAACTGGGATGATCTCATGAATACACAACTTAACACACGCTGATAAGATGAAGTCTTTCTACTAAATGCGCATATCTAATGCATGAATGTCCAGCTAAGCTGACTTTTGAAAGCACGACTTGACAATGCAACAATGCTTGATGCTAACTGTATAAGGAAAATATGAACATGCATTGAGATGAATCTAATGTCATGCAAAATCATAAGACCATGGATTATCTCCCCCTTGGGACTTTATGTCCCTCTAAACATACTTTGCCAAAATACTGGAGCGGTGCGCGGGGCACCTACAGACTGGGTTATAATTGACCGATCAAGATCTGAAACTTATGCATGACTCATGCTAATATATAAAATCAAAATGAGAGCAAGGGATCTATCAATGCATAACATAAAGATGAAGGGCTCATAAGATACCCGGGTCTATTTTAGGGAATCCTTCCCAATCAAGGCGAGCCTGAAACACATACAATTTATTATGAGCTGAAAGAAGACTATGATGACTTTGGGGACCTGGCTTAGGACAGTCTCAAACTTTGTGACCAGTCTCGCCACATCCAAAGCACACATAACTACCGTCTCTACATACACCCATATGATTCTTACCACATTCTTCACACAACGGGTAGGTACAAACACCACTAGTACTACTCTGGGCTTTAGAGCTTGGCTCTCCCTCAAATCTGTCATCCCCAAATGTAAGTGCAAGTACTCTAGTTGAAGATGGAGCTGGAACTAAAAATATTTGACCATACTGAGAACTACTACCACCTTGAGACCCTGACTGCGAGAAACCATGACTACCTGTCTTGGCTTTCTTACTCACTCTCCCTCTCTCCTTTATCTTATCTACCTCAATCTGTAGTGCATGAATCATTAGCCTAGAAATATCCATATTTCTATTAAGCATGGAAGATCTACACTCTTTCAATACATCACTTGATACCCCAGTCAAAAACTTACTCATACCCGCTCTAGGGTCAGCTATCAAGTCGGGAGCATACTTAACTAATTGGTTAAACTTAAGACAATACTCTTTCACTGTCATGGAACCTTGCCTTAGGTTCATAAACTCTTCTACCTTAGCTTCTCTTATTTCTAGCGGGAAAAACCTATCTAGAAAGGCACTCTGAAACTCTATCCAAGTCACGAGAGCTGCATTCTCCCCTCTACTTTTCTCCCATAATGTTTCTCCCACATCACTACCCAATCATGAGCAATATCTTTCAACCTATAAAATGCTAACTCAACACTTTTCTTCTCTAACACATGCATAATCTGGGAGATCTTCTTCAACTCCTCAAGAAACAACTTCGGATCCTCACCTACTACTGACCCAAAGAATTCGGGCGTGCTCATTTTCATAAAGCTTCTAATCCTGGCTGCGGCAGAATTCCCATCTTGCTGAGGTGGGACTATAGCCTAACGGTTTCCATGAACATTATTCACCGCCTGGGATAGTGCCTGGGAAGCTGCCCAAAACTCTATATGTGACACACTCTTATTTTCAGGATCTACTGGCTGAGGAGGCTGATCATCAACCCTATGGACAAAGTATCTGCGAGGAGGCATACTCTGTAAATGAAAGAATGATGTGTATTAGACTGAGGATCAACATGACCTCATGCTCAATCACACGAAATGATCACTGAAAGAAGAGGAACTGCTCCTAAGAACATCCTGTAGCCTCTTGTACATAAATGTGGCGTGCTACATACCCATGTACAAGACTCTACTAAATGTGGCTTTTCAGACTTTCTAGGATACTCTTGAACCTTAGGCTCTGATACCAAGTTTGTAATGCCCCAAGATCCTATCCCAATCTTCACACGGTGCTTATGGACCCGAAGGACCACAACCAAACCCTTTTCTGATATTTGTACCTGTACACTACATAATATCTGAAAAAAATAGGGAAACTTGCTATAAGATTCAACACATCTATACATACTCAAAATTGAAAACTAAATACTAATACATCCATCAGAAAAGTCTCTAACTGTCTGAACTGTGGAGGTGATAGGACATGTCACCAACTAACTCTATCAACAGAAAATAAATAAAGTCTAAAACAATAGTAGTAAACTAAGACTCGTCCTCGAAAGAAGAGGACTCACTGCTACTGCTGTTGAATGGGACTAAACTGCTGAGGATAAATAAATCCTGTGCCTCTAAACCTATGGTGTCAAATAAAACACCATAGCGCAAATGCGTCAGTACAAAAATGTACCGAGTATATAGACGGGGTAGGCTAATGCAAGGGTTCATGCATACACAATATCTAAACTAAATAATCATGAAAATACCGCATGAGAACACATACATGAATGCACAGAACATGAACACAACTATCGCAACTCTAACTCAGATACCACTTTGCTGCAGACTGAACTCACTACTGACACTGAGATACTAAATCACTGACTCATCTGATACTGATAACTGAGGTTCTGGATGTGCTTACATCAATGACTGAATTCTTGGACTTACTGCTTTCGTCTGACAGGATTAGAAATCAACCTTTCTAACAGATGATTTCGAAATCTTTATCAATGATAAGAAATATGATTATATCTGAATCTGACAACAAGAATACTCAATAGAAATCTAATACTGTGATCAAGCTTGTCTGACAGTATATCACTGAATATAATATCAAATAACTGTATGTGAGACCAAGTCTATCTGATGGGATGGCCCATAAATCAATGGAACTATCTGAGTTTCTCACAATGATAGATAACTGTATCTGAGTCCTGATTTCTGAAGACTGATTCTGAAACTGAGACTGAATCTGAAACTAAAACTGTGGGAAGTAGTCACTTAACTGACATGCCTCGATCTACCATATATGGGGTCTAACCTGTACCCTAGTTATAAGGGCGTCAATATCGTGTCACTGGTAAAGACAACTTTATGTGAAACTCATCTAGCAGGTCCTCAAATGAGAATGGTGGATCCCTCATCTAGTAGTTCAAGCTATATCATCTACCCTCATTTAGCAGGTATGATGTCTCTCATCCAGCCTCAACTAACAGGTGTGATATCTCAACCTACGCTGGCTACATAGGTCTGGAGAACAAGGATTGCTTCTAAGAATCACACCCTCTACTAGTAGGTGAGTTCCCATCCTTGAGCTCGCTCGGTGCTAGTTTCTACACAATAATGAAAAACTCAGAACTAAATTCTCAATTAAACACTGGCTAAACTGAATCTGACACTGATCATATTAATCAAAAGGAATGACTGAGTTACGCTGAGATCACTTGGCTCCGAATCTAAAGGAAAAGATATTGAATCATGGTATCTGACTGACGATACAACGCTTAAATAGATTACTCGAATAGCTACTGAGATAGTATTGAATCAGTTGAAAAATACTATTAGAACTGAGCTGATTATAGGACTGAGGCTAGGTTACTAGTGATATAGAGATTGAAGAGATAACAGAGATTACTGAGCTTTCTTAAGTTTTGACTTGTCTGAGGATACAGAGTTCTATAGTTCACTGAGTTCTAAGAATCATGGCTCAACTGGAGTTATCGAGAAAATGACACAGGCTCTAGACAACAGCTCTATTGTCTGGTATAAATACCCCAAGGACTCAATAGCGTAAAAGTAAAGCATAATCATTCATTCATCATCACAATCATTCATGTATAATCATAATCATTCATGCATCATCATCATAATCATTAAATCATCTTCCCAATCGTTAACCCAACTCTTCAAGTAATTAGGAATCACAAATGTCTATTCATCATCATAGTCGACAAGGGGTCACTTTAAGTATCTCGGAATCATAACCATATAATAATGCAGGGGAAATATGCTACTAGATCGTACTCCATTCAACAAGGTTTTACCTCAACTATTTCATACCTATATCAATCTTGACACATTCTTGGATATCACAAGGCTTGGGGAAACTTCATACTATCATGTCACAACTTACTTGCTAACCACTTTCCTTGTATTAAAAGCTTAGCATATATCAAAGAGCACTTAATCGGGGAAGTTACAACCATCATGTCTCGACTTGTTCACTAGGGTTCTTCAACAACCACTAGACATGACCGATTTTACACCTCCATGGGGATTTCATGCTATCTTGGGACATTTCACTCGCTAAGGCATTTTATCAAACACTAGGCATGCATGGACTAGCTCACAATTTGGGGTTTCCTATTCAACATACTATAGTGGACCTTATGATTCACCTAAGCTCTTTATCAAACCTATGGGGAACGTTCTTGACATATTCAACCATTTTTACACCCAAAAGTCATGAACTCATCACATGGAAAAACAACTTCAAGAGGGTCTATCATAAACATCACATTAATTCCACATACTAGGGTCAAAGCTCATAAATTTTGTAGGCAAACATAAATCAAAACTCACCAACACATTAAACATCCATTTCAACTCATACAAATCATTAACAACTCATAAACATAAAAATCTTTTAGTTTTAAAAAGGGTTCTTGAGCTTCTTGGATGAAAGGGACCCAAGAATCAACATCTACATACCTTAACCTTTGAAATTGGATAAACTTTAGTTCTTGAAACTTTATCCACACTTGAAATAAATAAATTCTTAAAGCCCACACTATGAGCAACTTGATTCTTAAAGAAACCTTGAAGAATTTATGGATGAAATTTGGAAGAGTAGGGTTCTTGATAAAACCCTAGATAGCTATTCTTGAGAGAATTAGAAAAGAAAAATGATGAATTTAGGGTCTGAATGAGGACTCTCATATTTATAGAGGATCAAAAAAGGTGGTAAATAACCAAAATACCCTTGCAAAAATGCCCTTTAATTGCTAGAAAAATGTTTTTGATGCCATCCGTGACAAGTCGTCAGGTCTGTGATAGGACGTCATGAATGGTCATCACAAAAAGGGTTCCAATTCTTGATTTTCTGCTTAGGTCTGACGACGTCATCAGAAATGTCATCAGAATTTGACGACGTCGCCAAAAAGGTCACCAGAAACGTGATAGCCCGTCAGAAACGTCGTCATCATTTTCTAGCTTGACATGCTGGAGTAAAATGGGCATAACTCTTTGCTCCGATATCGGATTTAGGCGAAATTGGTATCGTTGGAAAGATAATTCAAAGATATTTCATTTGATGTATAAAAATCAACCCAGTTCTTCATATACAACGAGTTATGGTTGATTTAAGTTGACCCAAATTTTGATGGTCACTAAAACTTGAACGGTAGGAAAGCTTTCAACTCGTTCATGAGTTAGGGGACCTCTATGATCTTAATTCATGCTCAAATAGATTCCCACATGATTCAAAGTATTTCATACTTGGGAGGATATTACTGAAACATTTTGACTCGGATTTTTGCTTTACCAAATACGCTCTAAGGCTCAGAGTGGAAGAGAATTTTGTGGGGCATTACAATATTTGACATCGACCGCAGCATACTATGTTGGAGGTTAATTTTGGGAGACATCAGCTGGTCACAACTTCCACCATAAACAAGAGCAATGAAAGCTGTTGGAGAATCACTATTCGCAAAAATCTTAAAACCAACACTGATTCCTGCAATATACCATACCCCAAAAGAATATAATAAAATTAGTATCAGTTCAAACTACATGCTCTGGTAAGCCTCATCGGTTGACTCGAATTGAATTGCACATAAACATAACATAAATATTTAAAACAAAACATACATTTTATTATTCTCATTACCAAGCCCAATGTCACCCCTTTACCCACCATGGACACCCAATAACCGCTTAGCCTTACCTCTTATTTTCTCTAAAAACATAGCAATTACCTACTGCTAAGCTATTGGTTATGGACTATGAGGTATTGATCTCACCCTTATGACTTCACTACCTTGAACCACTAAGTTTGGTCTTACATCAAGGACTTCCATAGTTATAAAGAAACACTACATCAGCATTGATCCTAACCCAAGTCAAGACCTTAAAAAAAGTCAACCATACATTCAGGGAAATACCCCATTCAGACAAGTAACCCATCAATGATACCCAATTCATTAACTCAAACTTAACTAATAACCCACAATCATCACCCTACTCGTGTATACATAAATCCTTGTTCCATTTTAATCATAATTACCATTACTACTAGAGATGATAACAAGCCAAGCAGCCAATAAGAATTAATAGTCAAGTCAAATAAGAAGTAGTAAACTCAAAAAACTTAAGACAAGTTAAGCAATAGTCAAACATATAAATACATGCCCCAGTTCACCCATGGAATGGTAAAACTCAAATATACCTTGTACATACACACTATGGTTATTATGACCACCCTCTAGCCATGACCGTTAGGAGATAAATTTCATCGATGTTATAAACCCGGACATGAGTGTCTACCAACCTTATTCCACCAAAAAATCTAAGAGGATGTTCAAGTACCAAGACATTCCACATTCAACAAAAAAGTAGGTCAAAATCATACAACATGATAAATTCATTGAATTAACCAAACAACAACATACACTAACAAGTTATACCAATAAGAAGTCAACATACACATATAATAGAAATAGGATTGAACTTCAATACCATCACCTAGACTAACGTTTAAAGCCCTAAAATGCCAATTGACTTATCCTTTTTTATTAAAACAACCAATTGAGTTACAACATGATTTCTTCAAATATTACCAACACCTCACACAACATCATAGATTTCTTTAGAAATCTATGCTAATGATAGGTAACTTGCCCTTTAAACTATCCCTAATTTAAAAGTTGAGACCAAAAACCACCCAAATATGGAATAACTATAGCATAACAATATGAGATACACAAAAAACCACCTTTTTCCCAAGTTACGCTAACTTTAATATTTTTTACCCATCCAAAACTCTATGCCCAAAGACTGAATCATGAAATCTCCCATCCATCTATGTCATATTAATGCTCTCTAACTCGAGTCTACACTGCTTAATTAAACTTAGCTTAATTAGAGGTCAATAAATTGTAAGAAGGATAAATAAATATAAATTCCAACCGTATACCAAAATCACAAACCCATTAAAAATCCATAGGTTTGCACTTTATTTGTGCCCTTCTTCCCTTGTTCATTAGATCCACGGCATATGATAAAACCCTACAAGCTTTTAGAGCCCTTCCACATTATTATTTTCAACTTGTTAAGAGAAAATAACAACACCCACTTATGTGGATTTCTGGTCTGTGTCATGTCACTATAGTAGAAGGCGTCCCTATAGCAGGCAGACATCAGCCCAACCTATATTTTTTAAATTCTAAAATTTAACTTGTGTGTCCCCATAAAAGTTTATGAATGCAGTCTAATAATACCATAACCCATACCCATCCTGAGATATTTCTTCATAACAATGGATTAGGTCAATATAAAAGATACCAATTTGCCTATTATTCATCCTTGAATAATTATAAAGAATGACCTGCCTGAATATAGATTTGAACTTAATACTCTTCCCTCAATATAGTAGGTAACCAGTTTCTGATAACTAAACCCTAAAATTTGGATTGGAATATAGAGACAACATATGGACGTACAAACACCAAAACCCTTAATTACTAATTTTTTGGTGTTGAAATTATATTACCCATCCATCAAATAAATCTTTACACCTACACATGACATGATGCAAAATGAGGAACTCATTCTCTAAGTGCCCGAGCAACCTAGGGACTTACCAAACTACTAATATTCGACAGGGTGTGTAAAATTTCAAAACCCTAAAATTTGGTAGGGTTTAAGGCTGGACCTGCTCTAGCAACCTACGATTGCTATAGAAATATTACTATAGCAACACATGTCGATATGGTGACCTAAAATAGTTTAAAAAAAAGGGAATGGGTTTCATTACCTATTTTTCTCTCTTCACTCAAAATCATTTCCTCATCTCCTCGATTATCTTACTCTCATTGTCGGAATAAGGTAACACTCAATCCCCTACTCTCTATTACTTTATTACTCATAATTTTACATGATTTAGGCTAGAATTTCATTGAATAAAAGAGTTTTAGATTGAGATTTACAACATTCAACTTTTGTATAACTAGCTTGGAAGATGATTTTGAAACACGAATCCTAAATAAAATTAAAAATGGGAGTTTTTGAGTTAAGAGGCACAATTGTTACACCTCTTGACCTCTAGGGAGATGAAGGTCGCTATAGATACTGTGTCACTATAGCAGCAGCACTATAGTGGAGTAAATCCTGCTATATCAATTCTTTTCTTGATGCTTATGAATTCTAACAAGGTTTCTTATTAAAATTTGTTAGTCAATAAGTCCTAATAGATGAAAATCAAGAGAAAAACCCAGCTTATAAAAGATTCCCTAATGAATCTAGTCATGAATGATATCATGAGTATAGGTGGACTGGGTTTTATTATGAGCAGGGCTTTGTCATTAAAAGGGTGAAAGAGAAAGCATCGGAATTCTACAATCTATTTTAGGAGTTCAACTACATCCCACTAGTGGTGTCCCTTTTATATGGAATATCTAACTAGGTTAAGGAGTTCTATGCTATAATTTTTGCCATGCTTGGAATAACCCCGTTCCTACCATATGCATCTATAGTGTGGATATTTTGGTGGACATTTACACTATTAATGAAATATTTGGGGTTCCACACATCTTAAATAGTGATATTTTTTAGAAGGCTCTGAGTAATGGAAATAAAGTGGTTGTGGCATACTCTAGTTCTAATGGAGTACAGGAAGTAGGACTATTAGCCTTTCATCGAGGGTATTACTTATACTTATTTGTCAATCAATACTTAAAGATGGCTAAACTTGGTATCCCAAAGAATTCATCCATCAACAACACTTCTGATGTGACCTACCCTCGATCTTTGATGGTAGCCTGTGTTATTTAGGGCATCAAGCTGACTATAGAGTCCTAATAGTGGTGTAATGGAAGGACTTATATGAGGTCACCAAGAACAGTCCATTCCTTCCCAATCCAATTTTGAAGTTATGTCAATGCGCTAGGGTGTCTGGGGATCTAGAGGATATAGAGGTAGAGATGGACATCCTCTTTTACCTCCTCTGAGTGAAAGTACTCACCTAAAAAGAAAAGAAAGAGAAAGTTAGGTGAGTTGGAGAGAAGTAGGGTACTGGAGGAGGTCCTTAATGTGGACAAGGATGATGATGATGCCCCTACCTCCCATTCCTAGCCCCCTGATGTGCCATAATTTTATGGTACTTATGATGCTTAAACTTGTAGAATATTTATGTATTTAAGGCTATTTTGTTAAATTTGATATGTTTTGGAGTGATTTTGCATAAAACTAGGTGTTGGAAGCTAACCAGAAAAAATGGAATGAAAATCTAAAAAATGGCCACCTATTTTGGCACCTATTCCCCATAGGTACGACCTACTGGGTGTAAGTGGGTCCGTATGTATAAAAATTTGCAAAACCATAGAGAAATTTTTGGGACTAGACCGTATGCCCTTGCACCTAGCAGGAGTAGATCCATAGGTGGCTATCGATACATTTTTTTGGATCGTTTTGGATTTATTTCCTAGGATTTCCATGTAACCTAAGCATACTCCTATGATGTTTTTAGTCATTATTATGTATGTTTAGTCAAGTTTTCCTCTTTTATTTAGGATTTGATATCTAGGTTTTTCATGTAGTCTTTAAATACCCTTTATATATTGTTTAGTTAGTTTATGTCATGAATGCTGAGATAGGCCCTTAGAGGATAGTTTATGCCCTTTGAGGCTATGTTTACACACCATATACTCTTATTGTTCTTGATTTGTTTTTGGTTTGTTCATTAATCTGAGACTTTGGTTTTCTTCTTTCATTATTGTGAGATTAATTCTATGATTTTATTTATGAATTCCATAAATGATCTCATAACTATGAGTGGCTAATTCGTTAGCTAGGGTTGTGGGAACCTTGGCAGATTAAAGAAGTAAAAGAAGTGTCGAGTCATTCTAGATAAAGATTCTTACTTGTATTGTGGTTTTCTTTGAGTTTATTGATTTCTTAACAGTAGCCAATGTTAGGATCTCGCTTGTATTCACTACAAGCCTGACTGGGAGGTAGCGATTTAGAAAAGGAGATCACAATAGAGATTTGGAGTTAATTACCAAAATAAGTTTACCTGCACTATCTACTTAAGACAAATATTTTTTATCCAATAACTTGAAACTTAAAAGGTTATAGTTAAACTAGGATGCAAGATAAGGGTTAGTAAGGCGACACCCTGAGACTTAAAATGTATAGGGTAAAATATATCAATGAATCCATAAGACAGTTGATGGTATGTAACTTACCAGATTCTGCAAGCAAGGCATTGGAATAGTTTGATAGTGCATGATAAATCTAAGGAGTTAGAAGCCATGGAGAACACAAGACTGGTGTTTGTTTTAGATTGATTACAACCTCAAGAACCCAGATCTAGTTACATTTTACTATTTTGGGAAATTCCCCTATTTACTTTATGTACTGCCTGGTGATTTCAACAAGTTCAAGCAAGATTTCTGATGTATTTACTGTGGCATTGACCCCAACCTAGTTGGGTTACTACATTTTGCTTCGATCATTATATCCTTTAGTTAGAGGTGTAGTTTGGATGACATCAAAATTTTGGTGACGTTGTCGGGGATACAATTGTGGATTGACTAATTAGAGTTGATAAAATTGTCAAGTTTTTCTTTTTTGTTCTTCTTCGGGCATATACTTATGTATGCCTACTCTACTTGATATGACAACTTGGCCAGAGAAAGTATGGAGTGATTAAAACTTCTTTATTATTGATCCTCATCCTTTTGACATGGTACATTACTACAGGAGTATGGTAGATATAGTGTGGGAACACAAGGAGAGATATAGTGTGGGAACACAAGGAGAGCCTGGTGGAAACATTAACATACCTTTTAAACAAAAACCATGTGCTCATTCAAAATGTTGATAGGTTTGGCTTTGATATTCACTACTTATACGTAGAGTTGAATGCAAAATTTACTACGTGTAATGCCTAACAACTTAGTTATGGGTGGTGTGAGACTGAAAAACTTCAAAAAAACCAACTTGAGGAGATGAAATTGGAGGAGTCAATAATTGCTCTTACTTGTATGGATAGTTCACTATTACGGGGAGCATACTAGAGTTATGCGGGGATGTAAATAAGACTATAATTTTTGAGTTGGGGCATATTGGGCCTCATTCGTTGCATTTTTTCAAATTATGTTTGGATAGTAAGATATTGATCGAGCCATTTGAACCCGAAGAAAAGTCCAAGAAAAAGAAACATATGCCTATATTCTTGAATTTGTTGAGCCAGAAATAAAGAATACATTCCTCATTTAAGGGACAAGAAGTAAAACATGCCCCATTAAATTTTTGGGTCTTTTATTTTTATACCATCGCCCATTGAGCATAATGAGAAATTAGAAAAATAATTAGGGGTGAAATTCATAAGTTCAAAGAGAAAAGAGAAAAATTGGAGGCCAACTCTTGGGCTACCTTGATGAAGTCTGAGTAATAAAAATACCCATGGACTTATTGGGGAAGTTTGAGTACCCAACCAAGCCCTGTCATGCCATGACATTAAATCAGGCAATGCAATACACCCTGGGTTTTAGCCTTTGGAAATTTCCTGAGCTTTGAGCTTATTATCCTTGTAAAGACTCATCATACGAGTTAATAGCTCAAGTGAACCCCGTCTTAAGGAGTCCAATAGATGGTGGTTGGGTTTCTTTTGTGGTTACAACTTGGTGGTATTGATAAAGCTCAAACTACACCTCTCTAATGAGAATGTAAACGATCGTTGTCAATATAAAACCCAACTAGGTTGGGGTCGAATCTCACAGGGAATATGGTGTGAACTTAAGTCGTTTGTGATTTAATCAACTGATAGTTGAATGTTTCCAAAAAAAAAAAGTGGGTTTTAGTTTAACAAGTAATTGTTGGTTACTTTAGATTCAGTGTTCGTAATCAAGAGTTTATGAGAAAAAAAACCAGAATTATGTTAAATAGGGCTTTTGGTACTTGACAGATGCTACTAGTGGTTCAAGATTCTCATGGTAGGTAGGTCAACAAGTTATCTTTATCGAAGTTATGCGTAAATGTCTCTCGACCTACCTAAACATTTAGTTACCTAATCCTCTCAGACTTAGGGAATTTATATTCACTGCCCAGATTTTACCTCAAGTTAACCAACCTTATTACAACACTGAATATTAAACGGAGTATTTCCAAGTCCCTGTTAATAATTCACTTCCTACAATATTTGATTTCTTTCTCAAGCAAATCAAAGCAGGTGGTATCTATTGTTTGCAACCTATAGACAATAATTAGAACATCATAATTATCAAGGAGTCCTACCAACTTTCGAATCTTGAACACTCAACACCTTATCAAGACCTAACCCTAGATCCCATAATTCAGGTTAAAGGAATTTAGCCGCTCATGATGTAATAATGGAAACACCAAGATGAATTCATGTTTTGAAAGATAAACTTACCACAAGATGAATAGAAACTAGAGATTCTCAGATTAACTCACAAAGGAAATCCTAAAATAATGAATATAATCTCTTCACAGTAATTGCTTTATCAAGCCAAGAAGTTAAATAGAGAAAAAATCAAAGTATATTGCTCAAAACTCAAGGTTCTGAACTTCTAAAAAAACCCTAAACAATGATTTAAATAGTTCACCCTAATTATGGAAATAAAATAATAAAATTCAGAAATTCTTCATACTAGGTGACGCCATTTGTGATAGCCTATCAGGAGGCTGACGACTTATCACAAATATCGTCAGCTTCCTTTATGTTTTTGGTACTTGATGCCTACCTCTAACGAAAAAAAGTGACGCCCTATCAGCTCCTTGATGACCTATCACAAAATGTCGTCAAGTCTCTTCTTCAATTCTTATGTGCTGCCTTAGGTTGATGACTTATAAGATCCTTGACGACCTATCACAAAATGTCATCACAGCTTTCAATCTTAGGCCAATTCTTTGTCTATGGCTAACGATGATTCGGATAGCTTATCACAAGGCTGACGACTTATCAGAAATGTCATCAGCACACTTTTTCCTCTATCTACTTCTAATTTCAACTCCTTTGCTTCCATTCTTGTTGATTCTCTATCATATTAGCTTCTACTGCAAAATCAAACATAAACAAATCAAAAAAGACAATTTTCTTAAGACTTTGCAATTATTCTTAGTTAAAAGCCTCAAATATGTTAGCATTAGCTCACACATCAACACCCTCAACTTAAAACAACTGTTTGTTCTCAAGCAACTCAACACAATTAAGAGAATACAAGGTATATTTGGCAATCAATCATCCACTTTATCTCAAAACATTTTCACCATCTCCTAGGTCATTCATTTCAAGTACAGTGAAGAACACCAATGCAACACACAGACATTAGTCTACAGCATTAACTCAGATACATTAACCATGCATATACCAGTATTACACTCTTCAAATAAGTTAGTACTTAGCAACATATCTGGTGTGCCCTCACAGTAAAGAAATCCCCCTCATCATCTCAGTATTTATATATGTAACCATAGGGACAATCAAAATGCTCACTCTCAAAATGAAGTTCCAATCCATGTATGCCAATTACCATAGACTTGCCCTTATTTTCATTGCCCCGATCTTCAGATAGGCCAGCTAGGATCACTATTGGACTTCTCTTAACCTTATAATATAGGCTAGGGCTGGTATGATACTTGATGGCATTTAAAGTGACTAAGCCTCCTTGACACTACACTAGCTTTCTGACGTTTCACTCATTAATCTTTTCCGCCCTTCTCTTTTCTTGATCACACTTATTTAGGATAGGTGCAGTCTATTCTCAATTACTTAATCTTTTTCATAGTTTTTCTTTTTCTTGTTCTTTTCCTTTGCACCCATCTTTTTATTTTGTTTCTATGCTACCTTTCTTCATACTCACTTTATATCACACACCCCTATGATAGGCACCCTCAACTTAGGCCATTTGCCTAATTCAAGGTGCAAAGTGTCCAAGGGGGACCAGGCCTAAAAATAGGTTCATTATGATCTAAATGAGAAGGTGATAGGTGTCATAAAAAGAAATAGGCTAATTAGACTAAAAACAGGGATCTAGAGATATTATACGCATAGGGAAGGTCATTTAGGCTAAAGTGAGCTAATATCAAAATGGCCTATCATCCTTTCCTAACCCCTATCCTTCAATCTAGGTAAGACTAACCGGGCAAGTTCTGGTTTCAGCACACCGAGGGAACTAAGTAGTTGCTCTCACACACACGGCACACAAGTATATCACAAGCTACAACTCCCTTAGTTTATGCCACTGTTTATCAATGATTATTATGTTACTAGAACTAATGCCATACAAAGATGCATAGTGGTCACACTTAAATGCAAATCACTCAGTTTAAAGTAGTTGACTACTTGAAGAGGTGTACAAAAATCACAAAAACAATTCAACTGCCTTAAGTACAAGTATTTCTCCTAGTTGACTACAAAATTTTACAACAAATTTACCCTACACCCTCAACTTAAGATCAAAAAAAATCTAAACTTTGGGTTAGAGTATACCTAGAATGGATCAATCCCGGGGGTCATGGGTTGCCTCCCATGCGATGCCTGATTTAACGTCGTGGCATGACTCTATTTTCTTGATTACTTCAGACTTCATTGAGATAGATAGTAGTGATATTTTTCATCAATTCTTTCAGACCAATGTAAAGCTTGACTCGTTGCCCATTCACCTTAAAGGTGATGCCGTCTTCATTTTCAGGTTCTACTACTCCAGATGAGTAGACTTGACTAACTCTAAATAGGACTGACCACTTGGATTTAAGCTTGCCTAGGACCAGTTTAAGTCTGGAATTGAACAGAAGCACTGAATTACCCTTTTCGAAGTCTCGTTTCTCTATCCTCCAATAATGGTACTTTTTCATTTTTTCTTTATATAGGTCTGTACGTTCATATGCCTTGAGATGAAATTCATCCATATCATTTAGGTGTCCCAGTCTCAGCTCTGTTGCCTCCTTTCAGCTCAAATTCAGTATTTTGAGTACCCATAAGGCCTTGTGCTCCAGCTCTATTGGTAGGTGGAAAGCTTTTCCATAGATGAGCTGAAATAGTAACATGCTAATAGGTGTCTTGAAAGCATTCCAATATGCCCACAAGGCATCATCGAGCTTTCGAGACCAATCTTTTCGGCTAGCATTCACTATTTTTGCTAGGATGGCTTTAATCTCTCGATTTGACACCTCCACTTGCCCACTAGTTTATGGGTTATATGGAGTGGCTACTCTATGCTGTTTCACCCTATATTTTGCTAATGCTATTTGGAACACTTTGTTACAAAAATGAGATCCTCCATCGCTTTTAATAGTGTGTGGTACTTCAAAGAAAGAGAAGATATTCTTTTTGAGAAAAGCAATAACTCTCTTTCCTTCATTGTCAGACAAGGAAATAGCTTTGACCTATTTCAATATATAGTCGACAACAACCAAAATATACTTCATCCCATACGATCTTACAAAAGGGCCCATAAAATCGATGCTTCATACATCAAAAATTCACTTCAAGCATCTTAGTCAAAGGCATCTCATGCCTTTTTAAGATTGAACCCTGCCTCTGACATTGGTCATATTTAAGCACAAACTCACGGGCATCCTTGAACAATGTTGACCAATAGTAACCGCTCTACAATAGCTTTCTAGCCGTTCGATCACCTGCATGGTGAACTCCAAGGAAGCATGACATGTTTCTAATATGCATAATACATCCACTTTCGGCACACGTCTCCTTATAATATTATCTGTACATTGCTGAAAAAGATACGGCTCATCCCAGAAGTAATGTGTCACATCATTTACGAATTTCTTTCTTTGATGGAAAGAAAGATTTTTTGGGATGACCTCAT
>NW_025858937.1:0-1133 GCF_002878395.1 Capsicum annuum
AGTGATGGCTACGGCTATCTCATGGAGCTTATTGTAGATCTGATGCTCGGCCAGACCGTCAATATTCCACTCCGTGATGCCTCGTCCATCATGGCTTGACGTCGAGAGGAAAGGATTTTCTTCAAACTGGACGTCAGGGGGGGAAGGTTTTCGATAATAATTTTTTCGCGTAGAAAACCGTTCACTAGACAGTTTAGAGAGAGAGTTCTTTGCCTTAGAGCTAGAAGAGTCTTTCGAGCTTGAAGGCTCCTGGGAGATTTTGAACTTGGTAAGTTTGGAGTTGATCTTCTCCAAAATTTGTTCGGATAATTTGAAATCATCATTCAGATCAGGAAATTTATCTTTGTGAAACTCTGGGAGTTTAAAGATAGGGTTTGAAAGAGGCTGAGAGCTTGGGGTGCTCTTAGCGGGTAAAGGTACCGAGAGAGGGGTACTCCTGGTGTCCTCAATCTGCTGAGAGATAGTGTGAAGAACTTGATTGGTATAGTTGTTTTGCTCAATTATCCTATCAAGGTCTTTACATTGAGGTGTCATGGTACTTCGTTCGAATTTAGTCTTGAAAGGGGAAGCTTTAATGACTTCATTCGAGTAAGAAATGTTGAGTCCTTCAAGAGGAGGCGTTGTGGATTCAATCACAGTGTTTCTCTGGGTGTACCATTTTGTAACGATAACATTGAGAGATTCGGTTTGGTTTTCTATTCTTCCAGTTTTTTCAAACCAGAAGAAAAATTCCAAATCGCAACGAAGTCTTTTCATGTCGGCTATCCATAGCCTACCAAACTCCTTTTGCTCTTCAGCAGAGTAGGTACTTCCGTACCATTTTCTTTTAAGAGCGTCTTGAGGACGATTCCATAGGACCTTTAAGGCCTGGAGATCGGGGACGTATTCTTCATTATCAGTTTTGATAACGAAGAGACTTGGGTCAGTTCTGACTTTAGGAGGAGGAGCCATTTCGGATGCCGAAGGGCTTCCTGGCTCATAGAGGTTTTCAGGGTCGTGAACCTTTGTGTGTTGGTAATAGACCTTCGGGACTGAGCCAGAGTAGTCAACTCCTCTGATGGGTCCCTCGTTAATAGTTCCGCCGTCATGCTCTTGCTCCTCCGGGGGTTTGGAAGAAGAGGCACAGGTGGAAA
>NW_025858938.1:0-1168 GCF_002878395.1 Capsicum annuum
AATAAGGTGACTTGGAACACCCAAACTCAATTCTAAGTGGTGACTCTGTAGAATAAATATTCCATTTTCAAAATGTCACTATAAGGGGAAAAACCCTTTTCTCTCTAAAACCAACTCCTTAGCGGGGTTGGGGCGGTAAAAAATAGGGGTGTGTGATGTGTGAGCCGATGCTAACACATTTGAAGCTTTTAACTCTGAATAATTGCGAGGTCTTAAGCAAATTTTGTTGTTTTTTATTGCTTTTAGTGTGTTATTGCAGACATAAGTGATCGGGGAGGAAACCAAAGGAAAGAAGAATAAATCGGATGACATCTGATATAAATAAGCTGAAGTGTAGTTGACATCAATTCTGAAGCGCCGTCATACATGGGATAGGCCGTCAAAGTTTTCGTCAAGCTTAGACAGAACCTGAAGAGTTATGTGATGGTGATTCAGAAGGGTTGTCAAATATGGGACATGGCGTCAAAATTGTCGTCAACCAGAGACAGAGTGTGCTGATTTCCAGTGAAGATGTGACGACAATTTTCACGTGCTGTCAGGATTTTTGACACGCCGTCAAGATTACCGTCTGAAGAGGCAGAAGATAAAAATTCACTGGAACCTTTGACGACATCTCGTACACGTCGTCAGGAATCTGACACGCCTTTAAAAGCATTGTCATCTAAACCGAAGAGAAAACTGAAACTTAATTTTATTTCCTTATCTAGGATTTACTATTTAAAGACTTGTTTTGGGATTTTATTGAGGATGATCTGTTGTTATCTGTCAGACATTAACCTAGGGAAGAGAGGCACGTAACATTGCTCTCTTACATCAATCATTCTTTTTGTTTTTATCAACTATTTTTGGGTTTCTACCTGGTGATTCAATCGAAGAAACTAATTGTTGTTTTCCATCTAATCGTAAGTTATCCTTATCATTATGAATTCCACTTGTGAGTTCGTTCATCAAATCATGAGCGGCTAATTCCATTAGCCGGGGTTATGGGATCCATGAATTAGGGTTTGATATGATTCTAGGTGTTTAACGAATTCAAAGAGTAGTAGAACATCTTGAAATTCTGTTGTTTAAACTGAAATCTTGTGGTTGCAAACATTAGATTATGCCTTAGGTTTTATTTGCTTCTAACGGAGAAATAGACTAGAGGACATGAATTATCAACAGGGAC
>NW_025858939.1:0-2554 GCF_002878395.1 Capsicum annuum
AAGGCTCCATGTCGGTTAAGGAGTATTGTCTTAAGTTTAATCAGCTATCAAAGTACGCTCCTAATATGATGGCTAACTCGAGGACTAGTATGAGCAAATTTCTAACTGGGTGTCGAGTTATATGGTGAAAGAATGTAGATATGCTATGATCAATAGTGAGATTGATCTTCCTAGGTTAATGATTCACGCCCAACAGATTGAGTCAGACAAGATAAAGGAAAGAGAAAGAGTAAGAGGGATTAAGAGTGTCAGATCGAACCAACAGGGGTCTGGTCAGACTAGATTCTCTGGAGGGAGTTGCCCTCAGTTTTCGAGACGTCCATTTATACCTGTGCCTTCCTCAGCTAGTGCTCCCGTATATCGGACAGGCAGGAGCTTGGGAATAGGTCGGTACCTTCCAGGTCTCAGAACAGTGTAAGCAACCGACCTCATTCTCCTTCGTGTGCTAAGTCTGGTAAAGACCATTTTGGGGAGTTTATATGAGGCAGTGGGGCTGTTTTGGTTTAGGCAAGTTGGGCCACATACTTAGGGACTGCCCATATGCCAGACAGCGAAGCTGTGATGCCTGTCCCCAGAGTCAGGCTACTAGTGCCCCACCTCTCGTAGCCCATCTAGTTCCTCCTTAGGATGTTTCATCTAGTACTGCTGGCGGTCAACGCCAGAATCGTTTCTATGCTATACCACCTCATCAGGAGCAGGAGAACTCTCCCGATGTTGTCACTGGTATGCTCTGGGTTTTTTATTTTGATGTCTATGTGTTGATGGACCCCGGTTTGAGTTTTTCTTATGTAATACCTCTGGTTGCTGTAAATTTTAAAATGGATCCTGAACTAATTTCTGAGCCTATTTTGGTTTCTACTCCGGTAGGAGAGTCTATCATTGCTAAGCGAGTGTATAAGAAATGTCCCACTACTGTCTTTCATCGGGTTATGTATGCTGATTTGATTAAGCTAGATATGGTTGACTTTGATATCATTCTGGGTATGGATGGGCTTTACTCATGCTATGCGTCTATTGATTGTCGTGCCCGTGTGGTCAAGTTTCAGTTTCCTGATGAACCTATCCTTGAATGGTCCGGGAGTTCTGTGATTCCTAAGGGTCGTTTCATATCCTATCTCAAAGCTAGAAAGTTGATTTCCAAGGGTTGCATCCACCATTTGGTTTGGGTTAAAGACACTAAGTCTGAAACCCCGACCATTTAATCAATTAATATTGTTAATGAGTTTCTTGATATCTTTTTGGAAGATCTCCCTGGAGTACCTCTTGA
Source organism: Capsicum annuum (assembly GCF_002878395.1). Taxonomy (NCBI): domain Eukaryota; kingdom Viridiplantae; phylum Streptophyta; class Magnoliopsida; order Solanales; family Solanaceae; genus Capsicum; species Capsicum annuum. The sequence continues at coordinate 1,268 of NW_025858939.1, forward strand.
TAGAGAGATAAAGTTTGGGATTGACCTTCTTTCTGATATTCAGCCTATTTCCATTCCTCCGTATTGCATGGCTCCCGCGAAACTTAAAGAGTTGAAGGAGCAATTGAAAGATCTTTTAGAAAAAAGCTTTATCAGACCTAGTGTGTCCCCATGGGGTACACCTGTCCTGTTTGTGCATAAGAAAGATGGTTCTTTGTGGATGTGTATTGATTACCAGTAGCTTAATAGGGTTACTATCAAGAATAAATATCTGCTTCCTCGAATTGATGATTTATTTGATCAATTTCAAGGTGCGAGCTACTTTTCGAAGATAGACTTCAGATCCGGTTATCACCAACTTAAGGTTAGGGAATGTGATATCCCCACGACAGCCTTTCGAACTCGTTACGGTTATTTTGAATTTTTAGTGATGTCTTTTGGGTTAAATAATGCTCCAACAGCTTTCATGGATCTTATGAACCGTGTATTCCGGCCATATCTAGATTTATTTGTAATAGTATTCCTTGATGATATTCTTATTTACTCCCGAAGTAAGGGTGATCATACGGATCATCTTCTAATCATGTTGGAAACTCTTCGAACTCATCGGTTGTATGCTAAGTTCAGTAAGTGTGAGTTCTGGCTGAACTCTGTAGCCTTCTTGGGTCATATTGTTTCTTCCGAAGGTATTAGAGTTTATCCTCAAAAGATAAAGGCTATAAAGAGTTGGCCTAGACCTATTTCTCCTTCTGATATCTGAAGTTTCTTGGGTCTAGCTGGTTATTATCGTCATTTTGTTGAAGGGTTTTCATATATTACATCTCCTATGACCCGTTTGACCCAAAATTAAAGTGAAGTTCCTGTGGTCCGAATCTTCCGAGAAGAGTTTTCAGGAGTTGAAGACTCGAGTCACTTCAGCCCCTGTGTTGACTTTGCCTGATGGTGTTAATGGTTTTGTGGTGTATTGCGATGCTTCCAGAGTCGGTTTGGGTTGTGTATTGATGCAAAAGGGCAAGGTTATAGCTTATGCTTCCAGGCAGCTAAAGCCTCACGAGAAGAATTATCCTACCCATGACCTTGAATTATCTGCTGTGGTTTTTGCTTTGAAAATCTGGAGACATTATTTGTATGGTGTCCATGTCAAGTCTTCATGGACCATAAGATCTAGCAGTATGTATTCACCCAAAAGGAGTTGAATCTTAGGCAGAGACAATGGTTAGAACTGTTGAAAGATTATGATATGAGTGTGCTATATTATCCGGGCAAGGCTAATGTAGTAGCAGATGCCCTTAGTTGGAAATCCATGGG
>NW_025858940.1:0-6204 GCF_002878395.1 Capsicum annuum
GAAATCACGTTGGACCTGGTGATGGGTCCAGTCACTTTTCCCACAACCTTCCAAATAATTGATATTCCCACCTCATAAAACTTACTGCTCGGGCGTCTGTGTCTTTATGCGGCTAGCGCAATGTCCTCTACACTTCATCAATGTCTTAAGTTTGAATACGACCACCAAGAAGTTGTGATACTTGGTGAGAAGGGGAATCCTATATATGTCATTGAAGGAAAAGAAGACCTTGATGGGGAAATATTTCATGCCCTTGAGTTGGTGGGGAGCATCGAAGGAAGGCCACAAAATGATACATTGTATGTCTTCATATAATATGAAGGAAGGGTAATTTCACGCGCATTAATTGATTCAGGTTTAGGGGTAAACATCTGTCCTTTGGATACCCTGACGAGTTTTGAAGTTGACATAGCCAGAACCCAACCCCGAGTAAGGGTTATAAGGGCATATGATGGCTCCTGGCAAAACATTATTGGGGAAATCACACTGAACGTGACACTGGGACCTGCCATATTTCCCTTAACCCTTTAGGTAATGGACATTCCCACCTCATATAATTTGTTGCTCGGGCGACCTTGGATTCACGTGGCTGGTGAAGTCCCTTCCACATTACACCAATGCATCTGATTTGAATACTTTCAACAAGAAGAGTTGATATAGTGTGAAGGAGGACAAGGAGGGCTCAATGCTTTGGAATGGATTGGGAATTTTAAAGAAGACACAGTAAGTTGCATACAACCTCAGAGACTTCTGGATGCTTTGAGTTACATGCGGTGGTTGGGATACGAAGAGGACAAAGGTCTCGGCGCCAAATTACAAGGGATAGTTGATCCTTTAGAATTTGAGGAGAAGGTGTACACTTGCGTATTGGGATACGTAACTGATGGAGAGGCAAGCAAAGGAGGAGGCACACTTGACTCTGTACTGTCACTGTATTAAATATTCCATTCTGTGGGGTTTCTCGAGAATAGTAAAAATAAGGTTGATGAAATAACAAAATTGCTGAAAGTTCTCTTTATGACAGAGGACACCGTCCTCACTCCCAAAGGCCAAGATGAGATTGAAACCACGAAGTTGAATATGATTTCTGAGGGAAAAACTTGGAAAGATATAGGCGAAAAAATAATGAAAGGTTATGAACCAGGTAAAGGTTTGGGAGCAACACTGTAAGGAATCGTTGAGCCCATATAGCCGCAGTTTAAGATGGACACATTCGGTTTGGGATACAAATGCACTATAGAAGAGTACCTCGACTGGGAGCCGCCTCAGAAGGGCTAGTACTGCCCTCTACCCAATCCTCTACCTGCGCTATATCGATCTTTCCATTCTGCCGTTTTTCTGGGTCATAGTGAAAAAGAGATCCTGGAAAGCTTGAAGCTCTTTTTTTTTACCGAGGGAGATGATTGTCATGTCATCATTAGTGAGAAAGGAGGAGCCCCTAGCCAGAGCCATGAATAAAAGGTCACCGTCAGCAGCTGGACCGTCACTCCATCCAGGCCCCGCCGAGCACTTGGGTAGACCTGACAGAGTTTGAAATATTTTAACATTTCTTTTCTTCAATAAACTTGATTATTTGAGATGTTTTGAAATTTCAGTTTCCTTATTTTCATTTTCAACACTATGTTTCAAGACATTCGTATTATTAATAAAATTTACCTTTCGATTATTAATGTTCTTTGTTTATCCTTCTTTTATTTCAGCAAAATCACATTTAAAACTGTTGAATCTGAGACTGTGACATCTAATGAAACAATACAAAATAACATAAGTAAAGTAGAAGATATATAAGAAGTTGAAATCCCCTAGGAATTTGTCAGTAAGGTCGAAGATTTTGAAGATAAACCCAAGGCAAACCTTATAGAATCAGAAATAGTGAACATAGGGTCCTTTGAAGACATAAAAGAAGCCCGTGTTAGCATCCACTTGTCTAAAGAAAAGAAAGAGAAATACATCCAGTTCCTAAAAAAGTATCTGAATGTCTTTGCTTGGTCTTATGCTGATATGATGGGGCTAAGCACTTCAATAGTGGCTTATAGACTGCCCATAGACCCATCCTGATCCCCTGTCAAGCAGAAACTCAGAAAGTACAAGCCTGATCTAAGCTTGAAGATCAAAGAAGAGATCTCAAAACAGATCGATGTCGGTATCCTTCAAGTGACAAAGTATCTGACCTAGTTGGCCAATGTTGTGCCTGTCCCCAAGAAAGATGGAAAATTCAGAGTGTACGTCGACAATAGGGATCTCAACAAAGCTAGTCCTAAAGATGACTTTCCACTCCCGAACATTCACACCTTGATTGATAATTATGCCTAACATAAAGCACAGTCATTCTTAGATTGCTTCACCAGTTATCATCAAATCAAGATGCACGAGGATGACGCTGAGAAAACTGACTTTATTACTCCGTGGGGGGTTTACTGCTACATGTTCATGCCATTCGGTCTGAAAAATATTTGGGCCACCTACATGAGGGCCATGGCCTCTTTATTCCATGATATGATCTACAAGGAGATTGAAGTTTATGTGGATAATTTTATCATCAAATCAAAGAAGGATACAGGTCATTTGACAAATTTGGAGAAATTCTTTGGTAGGTTAAAAAAGTACAATATGAAATTAAACCCCTCAAAGTGCATTTTCAGAGTCCCTGCAGGAGAGTTATTAGGATTCATCATCAGTTGTAGGGGCATAGAATTGGATCCAACCAAGATCAAGGCCATCCAAGATCTTCCTCCCCCGAAAAGGAAGAAAGATGTCATGAGTCTTTTGGGGCGCCTCAACTACATCAGCTGACTCATAGCCCAATCTACAATTATTTTAGATCTAATTTTCAAGCTATTGAAGAAAGATGCCTCTATAGAATGGACAATAGAGGAATTCGACAAGATTAAGGATTATCTGTCAAATCCTCCTGTTTTGGTTCCTCCCAAAACCTGGTATGCCACTGCTACTATACTTATCTATGATAGACAATGCTTTTGGATGTATTTTAGGATTGAATGATGAGACAAGAAAGAAACAACAAGCAATTTACTATATGATTAAGAAGTTAACTTCTTACGAGGATCGATATTCCCTACTGGAACACACCTGTTGTGCTCTGACGTGGGTAGCTCAAAAGCTAAGACATTATCTATCAGCACATACTACCTATCTGATCTCCAGAATGGATCCCTTGAAATACATATTCCAGAAACCAATGCCTACCGAGAAGTTGGCAAAATGGCAGATATTGTCGAGTGAGTTTGACATAGTCTATGTCAAACAGAAAGCGGTAAAAGCACAAGCACTAGCAGATTATTTGGCCGAGAATCCTGTGGACGATGAGTACCAACAACTGAAGACTTACTTTCCTGATGAGGAAGTAGCATTCGTAGTAGAAGACATCTCTGAAGAATATGATGATTGGATACTACTCTTTGATGGAGCTGAAATTTCAAAGGAGTCAGAATTGGTGCCATCATGATCTCAGAAACTAGCCAACACTATCCCATGTAGGCCAAACTCAGATTTCCCTGCACCAACAACATGGCTGAATATGAAGCCTGTATCCTAAGACTTTGCTTGGCTATCGATTTGAATATCTAAGAGATACTGGTGATTGGAGATTTAGACTTATTGATTCATCAGGTACGAGATGAATGGGCTGTTAAGAACACAAACCTCCTACCCTATCTGAAGTGCGTGCAAGAAATGTGCAATAAGTTCCAAAAGATAGAGTTCAAACATGTCGCAAGAATTCAGAACGAGTTTGCAGATGTCTTGGCCACTTTGTCTTCCATAATCCAACATCCAAATAAAAACTATATTAATCTTGTTCCCATCTACGTGTACGAGTATCCTGTACATTGCTTCCATGTTGAAGAGGAATTGTATGGAAAACCATGGTATACAGACATACAAGGGTACTTGAAAAGTGGAGATTATCCTGAGAACGCGACAAATATCCAAAAATTCACTATTCAGAGGCTAGCCAATCAATTCTTTCTAAATGGGGAAATCCTGTACAGGAGGACCCCTGATTTGGGTTTACTAAGATGTGTCGAGGCCGGAAAGGAATCTAGGCTGATTGAAGAGGTACATGTTTGAATATGTGATCCACATATAAACGGCTTCATATTGGCCAAAAAGATATTGAGAGCAGGTTACTTCTGGCTGACCATGGAAAATGATTACATCCGCTATGTGTAAAAATGCCACCAGTGTCAAACTCATGCTGATATGATTTGAGTTCCTCCCAACGAGCTCCATATCACCAGCTCTCCTTGGCCCTTCACAGCTTAAGGCATGGACATCATTGGTCTCATTGAGCCAGCCGCATCCAATGGTCACAGGTTCATCCTTGTTGTAATTGACTACTTCACTAAGTGGGTAGAAGTCACCTCTTACAAATCAGTCACAAAGAAGGTTGCGGACGACTTCGTTCGAAGTAACATCATTTGCCGATTCGGAATTCCCAAATCTATTATCACTGATAATGGTTCCAACCTTAATAGTGACCTAATGAAAGCCACATGTAAGAAGTTTAAGATCAAGCATCAAAATTCCACGACATACAGACCATAAATGAATGGAGCGGTGGAGGCCGTAAATAAGAATATCAAGAGGATCCTGTGCAAGATGATTGACAACAGCCGACACTTGCATGAAAAACTACCCTTCGCATTACTAGGGTACTGCACTACAATCAGAACATCCACTGGTGCCACGCCTTACTTTCTGGTTTATGGCAATGAAGTAGTGATACCGACCGAGGTCAAAATACCATCTTTGAGAATCATCCAGGAAGCAGAATTTTGTGACGCTGAATAGATACAAAGCAGATTCGAGCAACTAGCACTCATTGACGGAAGACGAATAAATGTAGTTTGCCACGACCAACTCTATTAAAATAGAATAGCCAAAGCTTTCAACAAAAAGGTTAGGCCAAGACACTTCATACCTACACAGCTGGTTCTAAAGCAAATTTTTCTCCATCAAGATGAGCCAAAGGAAAAATTCTTGCCTAATTGTCAAGGTCCTTACGTGGTTCTTTGAGTTTTGACAGTAGGGGCACTCATACTTGCAGAAATGTATTGTATAGTTTGGTCTAAGCCCATCAATTCAGATGTTGTCAAGAGATACTATGTTTAATTTTATCCTACACCCGTTGAATTATAATTCGAACTATATTTGACCTGATTCCCGTTTAAGAGGGACACGTAGGCGCTTCTATGGAGTATGGTCAATTTCATAATAAAACACTCTCTTTCCCTCTCATGGAGCACTGTAACTGGGGTAGAATCTTTTAGAGGACTTCTAAAGTTCCACATGAGCAAGGCATCGGCATAAATTGTAAACTGGGGAAAAAAATTTTAGAAGACCTTAAAAGTTCCTACGAGCAGATTTTGAAATTCTTATAACGAGTTAGTTCTATATAGGGGCAGATATTTTTGAGCGATCCTTAAAAAGTTTTTGGTAAGAGAAAAAGGACTTATAAGATGTTGTACCATCTCAAGACATGTCACAATCAATGAATTAACAAAATTTTCTTACAAATCTCACTTATTTTCAAAGAATAACTTTTTACAAACATGTTTTTTATTTAAAACATTCATTTACTTCTTGTCTACCCAAGTGAAGGCCCGGACAAGACTCATCAATGAGACGACGACCTCAAGAAGAAGACACTTTAGTCAAGGGGGAAGCATAAATCAACCTCCCTTTTTACAAACTCACAATTTTCTTTGATTACAGGATTAACAGGTACAGACGACTACAATCACTCCATTATGAGAGGCCCAAACGGCCAGTACAACATCATGACAAGGAGGCCTCATAATTGACCTAGTAATATAATAGATATGCTTTCTTATCTTATCTTTATCGTTATGGTTATTTTCACTACATTGTTCAGCCTTCTCTACATACATATGTATATCTGTGCTAACCATTTTATCCAGTTGAGCTGAAAGTGGTAGGACCAATAGGTACAGATCATGATCCAACATCATATCAAGAAGCCAAGCAGTTGATCCAACGATACATCAAGAGGTTCAACCTCCGATCCAACGTCATAATAAGAAGACAAACAACTAACCTAACACTACGTCGAGAGGTTCAATAGTTGATCCAATGTCATATCGAAAAGCCAAACAGTTGATCCAACGATACATCGAGAGGTTCAATATCTGATCCAACGTCATATCAAAAAGCCAAACAGCT
>NW_025858941.1:0-4919 GCF_002878395.1 Capsicum annuum
GTCCCTTGAACATTGAAATTGATTTTTCACTTGTCTTGGGAAATTTGCAAGAAAGGTGTACTTGAGGAAGTGTGAGTCCTTTGGGTCACCTAAGAAGAAGGTTCGAACTTCTATTGATGAGGTGTGATTGATGGTTTGATACACCATCTTTTGTTAATCATTTAGTAGAAGTAAGAGTCTTTTTATCTATCTTAATTTCATGCAATTCTTCATCTTCATCTCCTTCTATTGTGTTGTTTTCTTTTGATGTGCTTGCTGGATTTTGCATCTTTTGTGTCTATTTTCATTGATTCATAGCCTTTAGGCTATCATTTGGTATCAAAGTCTTGGTTAGTGTTGTTCCAACATCCCTAAATCTTGGTTTTAGTGTTCTTATTTAGAAAATACAAAAAAGAGTCAAAAATTCAAAAATACAAAAAAAAAAATGGTGTTTAGTGTTGTCTTGTGTTAGATCCGTATTTAGAAGTTAGATCAACTAATGTTTAGCTTGTTTTGATAGTTTCTAGTGGTAGATTCTTGTTCTCTAACACTAAAAGTGTCTAGATCTACTTTTAGAGTGAAGTTTGGTTGATTTTGAGCTAGATCCACCATTGTTGTGGCTTGTTTGAAGCTTTTTGGAGAAGGTGACATTTTGGGTTTGTGTTGGTGACTTGATTTGTGGCTGATTTTTAGTGGGTTGAGTTTGTTTTAGCATAACGAACCTAGATCTACAAAAAAAATCAGATTTGGAGTCCATTTGATTGTTGGTCAAACTTGGTCAACACTTGAATATTCATCTTGTTTGTCCTTGATCTTCATATCTTAGTGAAAAAGAATATTCAAAGGTGTTGTTTGATCCAAAAGAGGGAAGAAAGAGAGTGAAAAAGTTGTTGGTCCAAAAGCATATTCAAAGAATATTCCATTCTTCCAAAAAGAGTAGGGGACAAGGGAACAACAAAGTACCCTTGCAAGTACAAAGGGGGGGACCATTGCATTTCCATTTCCATTTGAGACTTGAAAGAACCCTAAATTGCTTACTTACCCATCAAAATCCGAAACTCTCTTCATCCCAAAGTGGTGTTTGGCCGAAATTAGGTTTTGTGAAATTTGAAATTTTGAAAAGTAACAACCAACCATGTAGTGACACATCATCACTTGTGCTCAAACAAATTTGACTCTAAAATTAAATTTCCTAGTTTTTAATTTTTTTTATTCTAGTTTCTTTTAAGCTAATTCTATCACTAATTAGCAAACTAATAAGTACCTACTAGGTTGGTAATTAGTCTAGAGTTCGTTTATTTCGTGTCTTCGGTTTTTGTGTGCTTTTCTCATTTTTAAGTCGTAGTATTTTATTGGTTCAAGTCGTGCATCGCTTTATTTGAGTCATTTCAAACAAAGATAGATTCCGGACCAAAGCTTCTCACATCTCAAGTAACTTGCCAAGTATTGTCGAATCTCCAACACTTGTGAGGCCAATTGTGAGGTGAGGTTGAGTGTGAGTGAATTGAGGCTTTTGAACTAACTTGTTTGCTCATTTTGTAGGTTGTTTGCTTGCTGTTTTTTTTTTTGTTCTTTTAGGTACATTTGACAAGGAATCCGAAGAAACTACTTCCCAACCTTTGGGAAATGATGTTATTGGAGCTTTGATGGCTCGGATTGATGCCTTGGGCCGAGAAGTGAAGAGTACTAGTGATGCCTTTGTCCAAAAAATGGAAGATAGTCATGATGCCTTGAGGAGTGAAATAGTGACCATGAAGGGTGAAATTTTCACTTTTAGTGGAAGGCTTGATTGTGTTGAAAGTAGAAGGAACTCCCGACCTTCTACTCCTAATCCCTACCATGCATCGTCTAGGGTCCAAGCCAATAACTCTTCCATGACTATAACACCCGAAACCCTCCACCAAATGCTTAACCCTCCAAGAGCTCCACAAAACCAGCCACTAAACCAATCCCAAACCTCTCCTAACCGAACCCTACAAAGACCACTACATTCCCAAATGAACCAAGTCCAACAAGAGGGACTTGGAACTCAAATTCCACCACTAAATCTGAACCAAATACCTCCACAACATACCACTTACCAAATACCTAATCCCATGGAGCAAAGACCTTACCATCCACTACCCCCAATAGCACAAGTTCAAGTCCCAAATAATCAAAGACCAAACCCACTTCCCCAAAGGCCTCAAATCCAAAACCCACCCATCAAAATAGAGGATTATGGTAGAGGGGAGCACGAAGGCTATGAAGTTCCTCACGATGATATTGGTTTGGTAAAGAAGAGGGGGGAAGATATGAGCAAAGAGGACCTTGTGGTAGATTTCGAGGGCAAGATGCAGGGCATGGGCATAGTGATCAACCAAGAATCTGAGACATTGGCATTAATTCAATCAAGGTTGGCATTCCTATCTTCAAGGGATAAAGTGTTCCCGCGGTGTACTTAGCTTGGGAATCTTCTTGTGAAAAGTTGTTCCAAGTGAATGACTTAACCGAGAAGAAGAAAAATTGTTATGCCATTGCACACTTTAAAGGATATGCCAACACTTGGTGGGATTACACTAAGAGGTTCGGGAGTGTCTTAATTGGTGGCCAACTACCTCCTTGGAAAGACTTAAAAAGAGTAATGAGAGAGAGGTATGTACCAGAACAATATAGACATGAACTTCTTTCCAAGCTTTACAATCTAAAGCAAGGAAGCAAAAGTGCCATGGCCTATTATGACGAATTTCAGCAACTCATTTTGATGCTTGATCATAGAGGTAAAGAAGTTATACATGATGTTATTCGCTTCAAGGTTGGATTGAACAAGGACATATCATCCCGTTCGACTCTTTAAAAGTTTAGAACCGTGGTTGAAGTCTTCCAAGCGGCCATGGATATTGAAAAAGAGAACAAAGAGAGTTCGGCTTACAAGTTCAAAATCTAACAATGTTCGGGTTTAACAAGAAACAAAGAGGTAATCCTTTGACTTCGGATTGGAACAAAAACAAATCTTCTTCATCTTTTCCTTCTTCTCAAATCTCAAACAAGCAAGTGTCATACCCACCTCCAAAGTTGGAGGTAAAGCCGAATGCCCTTCCTACTTCAACTAAGGGCTTACAATGTTTCAAGTGTCAAGGTTGGGTTCATCGGGCAAGTGAGTGTGATACTCATAGAAATATGATCCTAAGGGAAGGTAGGTTGTACTATCTTGGTGAAGAAGTTGAATTAGAAACTGAGGGGAATGATGACAACTCTCAAGATGGAAAGTGCGTAGAACCCAAAACTCAAGAGAGAAGTGAAGAAGAGGTGTTGCCTTGTGAAGGGGAATGTGATGTCCCTAGTTATGTGGTTTGGAGGACTTTGTTTAGTAAGGTCTTGGATGATCAAAGAGAGGACCTCTTTCATACCAAGTGCCTTACTAAAGGAAGTATGAGTTCAATGATTATAGATAGTGGGAGTGGTGTGAACATTGTTAGTGTCACTTTGGTTGATCACTTAAAATTACCCACTATCTCTCACCCGAACCCATACAAGCTTCAATGGTTAAACAAGTATGGTAAATTGAAGGTCAAACGGCAATATGTGATTAGATTCAAAATAGGAAATTATCTTGATGAAGTGAAGTGTGATGTAATCCCTATGCATGTATATCACATCTTGTTGGGAAGGCCTTGGCAATTTGATAGACACACGATGCATGATAGAAGGGCTAATAGGTACACTTTTGAGCATGGTGGTCGAAGATTCACTCTTATTCCTCTTCCATCATCTAGTGTGAATGGAATCCAAGAGAAAACCAAGAAGTTGGATGAGAAAATAAAGAAGGAAAAGGGAAAAAAGGTTTCAGATTGTGAGAAGGGAAAGGGGGAGACAACTTTATTTGTGGGACTTGCCCACAAAGGTCCCTCGATACTCACTAACCCAAAGGCTAGAATTTTACCTATCCTTTATTCTCCTTATTTTCAGGTTCAATCTCATGAATTATCAAAGAAGGATCAACAATAAATCTAACATGAAAGTGGCCTCAAAAGACCCTTGGTCGAAAGTGGCTTCAAAGGAGTGGACTGTCCTAGTCTAAACCGAGGTAGTGATGCTATTCCTGATATTTCCTTGAGCTCAAATTGTTGTCATGTGATTCCTTATGTAGAGGTTTCATAATTTCTTGATGTAGGTGTATATGATTCTTCTCTTGTTGGCTCTCTTGATATGTATAATAAACCATGTACACCTAAGATTAGTTCACTACTTGAATATGAGAATAGTGTGGTTGAAAACTTTCAAGTTAGTGTTGATGCTGGGAATGATGGTCTTGATATTCAACATGGTTCTTTGAACTTGTGTAATGAAAGCCATTATATTAATCTTGTTCATAGTAACCTTGTGTTTGTCCTAGGGGTGGGTAATGCCTTGAATAATTGTGAACTTGGTAGCATAGTGAAAGGAGTGGGCCATCTCGACTTAAACCCTTATCATTTGCTCTCATTTGACCCCGGAATATTCTTGAGATGTGAAGATTATAGTTGTTGGTCGTGCTCATTTATCTTTGATATTGATGTTATTCATGTATTTGGTATCCTTTATGATAAGCTTTTATGTCAAATACTAAGAATATGTGGGTGTATGTCAAGTGTGAGCAACCATGGGTTGATGATATGAGTGTGGTACTAATACTAACCTTCCTACCGAGAGGATTGTGTGTTTGTTTTGCTCTCTCTTTAGTTTTTGCAAGATCTAAATTTGAGGACAAATTCTTTCAAGATGGAGAGGATGATACAAGCACGAGGAGCACAAGGATTTCAAGGTCTTGTAGAAGGTTCAAGTTCGGATTTGGCAAGTGCTTGAAGACCCTTTTGGAGCCTTTTCAAAGCCTTGATCAAATTGAAGAGAAGGAGGGATCACTACATCACATATGCGCCTATTCATTAAGGGCATAGTGGTCTTTACGCTTCAAAAGACCA
>NW_025858942.1:0-1194 GCF_002878395.1 Capsicum annuum
TGAAATAATGTCATCAATATCGGCGGTATTTGTACATTTATTATGAAGAAAAAGTAGGATATGTGCATGAGGCAAACCACGCTTTTGAAATTCAATGGTATAAATCACTGTATAAAAAGATATGGCAATTAGTAATGTTTGTTTTTTGGTTGATAATTATAATAGTAGCTTACTAATAATTAAAAAAGTAATGTAATATTGTCATATAGCATGAAGTTATACCTGCTTTTACTTCACCAAAAACTTTATTGTCTCGTAGATCTTTTAGCAATTGATCCAATTTGCTTTTGAAAATCCTTGTTAAAATGTTTGGACGATCTTCTGGAGACAATCGCCTACACTTCACAAATCTAGCAACCTCTGGCCATTTTGGATTGCAAGTAAATGTGATGAAAAGATCAGTATATCCATCCCATTTGCAAATTGCCATGGCATCCTGATAATTTTACAACATGTAACGTGCCCCTCCAGTGAATGATGAAAAAAGTATAACTCTCTGTCCTTGAGAAGAAGGTTTTGTGTTTCTTCTTAAAATAGTTTCTTCTAACCCTTTATAAAAGTGTGATGTCAACTTTTTTTGATGAAGCCTGATAAATTTCAATCTAAAAGATTCCATCATTGTATAACCATCAACTAAGAATTGCTGAAATAATCTTTTAGATAATACAATAATTGAATCTTCATGCTTCCTTTCTTGAATTTTGTGTGAGAAGTATTCACGGCAGCTAACACATTTTCTTCCACCATTTGATTCATCCTTAAGATTTAAAGGAATATCTTCTCTATATCCATCTTCACCATATAGAAAGAGTAGAGGATATTGCAATCCTAAATATGAGGCATTCAATTCATCTATCCTCTTAAGTTGTCCAAATTGACTTTCAATAATAATATCTTTGTCAGACATTGTTGGTTCAAAATTAGCAACGACCAAAGCCGCAACCTCTGAAACTGATGGTAAGTTGTATCTTCTTCCATCGAAGCCTCTTTTTCCTATCAGTCTGAGTCACAGATTTGAATTTTCAACTACTTGAAATCTATCTCTTACCATTCTAAAACACTTTGCTAACACATTGTGTTCATCTAGCATTTGCTTCAGTTCATTCATAATTTCAGCATTTATTTTATTGTTACTTTCGCCACGACTGTAAGAATAAAATATTAAAATAAAGTTAATTTGTGATCATATTTGAG
>NW_025858943.1:0-1980 GCF_002878395.1 Capsicum annuum
AACAGACATGGGACTCCATATGATTTGCAGAGAAAAGCAAAAAAGAAGGGAAGTGATTATTTTGAACTAATAAAGGGTCACTAAACAACTCTCTCATCATAGTGTTTGTTCATCACGAGAAAAAGCTCATCCCAACTATATTATTTTTTTCTTTATCTCACTTTTTATACCATAATAGTAATATACTGTATACATAATTATGTGTGTGTATGCATGTATTGTGAGGAAGAAGAACATCAGTTGGAGGAATGAGAATGAATAAAGGTAGAAAGAGAAAAAGGGGTTCTTTTTTTTTGAATCTGGGTGTACCCAAATGCCTTTTCTTGTTCTTCCTTTTTGAGCATTAAGCTATGCCTGACCATTTCTGTTTCTTCACCAAGGTATCTTTTTCTTTTTTCTTTTTAAGTCTTGCTTCTTCTTACATCTTTTGCCTATATTTTATCTGCGATGAATATGCACAACTGTTTGTTGTTTAAAAATTTTATCTTTTTCACTAAAAACTTTTTCTTTTACCCTTTTATTGGCACGTTTTGATCTGAGTTTGTTCTGAATCGCTAGTGTTTGCTCAAACTTGAGCTGTTTACTTGTTATTTCATACCATTAGTTTCAATTTCTTTTATCGGAAACAGCCTCTCTACTTCATTTGAGGTAGTGGTATGGACTGCGTACACTTTACCCTCCCTACACCCCACTTTGTGGAACTCCCCGGATCCCACTTTGTGGGAATACATTGGGTATGTTGTTGTAGTTGTTCCTTATCTGTAGTGTTTTGTACTGTTGTGACTGTTAAATTAGGTTAATTGAGCTGGGAAGGCAGGGTTTAGGTTGCATCTATTCAAAGAATGAAAAGAAGAACACTACAACAGCAATAAACCCAGTGTAAATCTCACAGGGGTTTGGGGAGCCTAAAATGTAGGCATAGGATCCAGGATTCACAAAATAATTTGGAAAATGGAGTGCATGGCAATGAATTTGGGACCTCAAGATGAATTTTGAATTCCCTAAACCACTAAGCCAACCTCTAGTCTTATATTCAGGGATTCAAAATCTCTATATGTGTATAAAAAGAATTACCTTATATATACATTGTAATCTTTTGTCAAGGGTGTTCGGGTGGTTCACCCGGGAACCCCCTAGATCCACTCCTGGGCAGACCTTACCCCTGCCTTGAGAAGATAGAGAGATTGTTTTCAGTAGACCCAGACTCTGGCTGAAAGAACAATAAAAGGAGGCAGTAGCAACAAAAAAGAAGGGACAGTATTAACAGATATTATATATTACTCCCTAGAGTTTAATGGACTCGTTTTGAGAATTTCCTGCTTGGGCAAATACTTCTACACTTGTATAGATTCTAATGATGAGCTCCTATTACCAGTAAGAGCTAAATAAAACCATATTGTCCCTTAGTTATCTTGTATCTTGCATTCCTATTTGATCATACCTACCTAGATTCCTGTCTTTTGTTTGTTTGAATAACTTTGCAACCGAATTTATTTTATTGGGATGCTGAAGGAAGACTTAAATATGAAAACGAGATGTAAAATCCTAAGCACTTGAACTTCTGATTCAATTCCAGGATACTTTCATCATAAAGCCACCAAAGAAATCTCCACTGCTGCTAAGAGTGGTGGTCTTACTTTTTGCAATGATATGTGGAATTTATATATGTTCGATTTGTCTGAAACAAATTGGTTCGCGTTCCAGTGGATTGCTCGCGACTGTTCATGTCATTGAAAGACCATGTGAGACGACTAATGTTGAGCCTTCAGAAAAACCTTACGTGCATTTCCCCAAGCCAAAAACTTTTAGCCGGTGAGACATTGTCAATCTGTTTGTATGTTTTAGTATCTCATTAAGGATAAAACTACTGACTTAACCCTGCTGTATCAGGGCTGAGTGTGCTTGCAATCCTGTAAGGTTTTTTGCAATTTTGTCCACTCAGAGGTCTGGCAGTGGATGGTTTGAAACATTGTTGAACAG
>NW_025858944.1:0-3875 GCF_002878395.1 Capsicum annuum
AAGAAAAAGAAAAATTGTATTAGATGCACCGACAGAAAGGAATTAAATGTGTTAGTCAAATATTACACATGCAAGTTGAACCAAATATAAGAAAAATAATTTAATAATAAACATTTTATTTATTTAATTTCAATATTTATCTTTTACCGAAATTTATATTTGCTTTGTATCTTGCTTTTAGATATTTATATTTTCCTACTTTGCTTCGATTAATATTCTTTTTGAATCGAGGGTCTACATAATATCTACATATGTTTTATTTTTGTCAAATTTTATTTATGAGATTATACTATAAGTTATCGTTGCTGTTATTTTCTTACTGATATATTAAGAATAAATTATAATTAAAATAATTTTTATAATAAACTACAAGTCAAAGAATTTAGTAAAAGAGTTGAATACACCAATATAAAGTACATATTGCCAACCCAAAGGGGGGAAAGAAAAAGATTCCAACAACTTGTTTAAAATATTTTATGTATTTCTCTTTTTTAAAAAAAAGAATTCAAAAATCTTTGATAGTATAAATTTATTTGTTTGATTCTTTAAATATATTTGGTAACTTTCATCCCTATGATTTATATTAAATTCAAAGTAGGTATTAAAATAGTTTAATTTGTCCATCAAAGATTGCACTTTCATTCTTAATCAGAGATTTCGAGTTCAAACTTTAGGTATAAAATCACCTTTAATATAGGACTTCTCGACACAAATTTAAATTAGTCGAACCTTGAAGCAGATACCCGAATATCAAGTAACAAACCCTAAAAGATTGATATTTCAGTTTGAATATGATATTTTAATTTGACATTTAACGAGAGATTTCAAATTTGAGTCATAAATAAAAAAATTCTTAATCGAAAAAACTTTAAATTTTATGTGACATAAATTTAAATTAATCAAATCACACTAAACATAAACATAGGATACTAAATAATTATTATTGTTATACAAAAAGAGTCATTAACCACCACGTTATTTAATTGACCTTTTACAATGTTATACCATCTTTCTTTAGCAATAAGATAACGATGTGTATAACTAACAAAGTTTGGTTGATTTTTTATTTTTATTTTTCTTTTTGGAATCTTTAAATCTTGAGAAAATCATAGTCGTTATTTTTTAGGTGCGTATTTTTAAAAAATATTTATATAAAATAATTCAAAAATCACACAAAAAATATAAATTATATAGATAAGCCGATTCGATGAGTTTAGTTGAGAAAAAATATGGCTGATTATCCAAACTTATTTTCTCTTATTTTTAAGAAATTGCCAACGACTACCCCTCCCGCGAATTTATTTTCTCACAGGTATACTATTTTCCCATTTTAGTATTTTTTTTTTGTTAAAAATTTTAATTTCGTCACTGATTATAAATTTATAATTGATGTCCCTATCTATCCCTGCAAATTTTATATTGATTTAATGATCAAAATTCTAGAATTTTGTATAATATAGGGGGCTAGTTAATTTGGATGTTCCAAGTGTTTGAATGACTAAATAATGGGGCCCAAATGTCATTATCATTTCTCTAGGGTTATTATCATATATGGAAAAGTCTAATATTGGAACTCTAATATATGGTCACATATCACATCTAAATTAAAACCAATTAAAATTATTAAAATACTCTTGGCGTTGGAGGTAGGAGATAGGGATGACATTTTTGGAATTTTTTTAGGAGGAAAATCATTTATGTGTTTTTTTTAAAAAAAATATTTTTAGTCGACGAAAAAATAAATTTCATAAGTAACATTTTATGTTGATCGTATCTGTTCGTTACGCTAATCAACCATCATGTCTCCACCACTAGCACCCTAACCACGTCTCATTGCCCTAATATGTTTCGCGAAATTTGCTGTAACACGCATCGATTTTATGGGGATTCTATGCCTCCTCGACTATTTATTACTGTATTTCGGCGGCATATATTTGTTTAGCTGGATCACTTCAGATTCTTACGCACCACTGCGTGTGTATTCACGCAGTGGTCTAGCTGGGCAAATATATACCATAGAAATACAGTAATAAATAGTCGAGGAGGTCATAGGAACCCTGCAAAGTTGAGACGTGTTATAACAAATTTTGTCAAAGTTTAGATATATTTCGAACTTTTCCCCCTAAATAAAATATAGAAAATCTTTGTAGAATCATATTATTTGATTTAAACTTTAATTAATTATAGGAGATTTTCTCATATATAATTAGTTAAATAATTTTATGATTAAGGGACATGATATAATTAATATGCTTAAGAAAGAAATTAGTGAACAAATAACATATGGTTTAGCATACCTACCATGTGGGGTATTCATACATATTCCATTATTGCATTAACCAAACTAAACCACTTCCTACTCAAATAAAAAATAATAAAAATTAATTACAAAATTCGTTATTAATTTGTTACTAAATTACTTTTTATAATCCATAATCAATTCGTTCTTAAATAGAATTAGCAATAAATTTTGTTATAATTACACTTACGAGTGTCATATAGTAGTTAATGAAGTATTAGAAAATCATAACTTCTCAAATTCAAATTCTAATTTCTAACAAAAGAAAAATATATTATTTTCTCAATCCCTTATTATTAACGTCATGTTTATTCTTTTGAAAGTCAATTTGATTAATTTTCAAGATTAAATTGAATTATATCAATTTAAGATTTTATAATTAAAATTTAAATATTCAAAAACAATATGAAAAAGTACTACAAATTGCAAATTTTCTCATGTATATTTAAAATATTGGTCAAAATTTATATAATTTGACTCGCGAGAAGCGAAATATAACAACTAATATAGAACATAGAGAGTCGATGATTTCTTTCATATACCCGATATTATCGACAATTCACACGAACATTCTGTAGTCTTGATAAGACGGAAGTGTTTGTGTTTCGATAAGCAAGAGATACCTGAAACACGAGATACCATCAACCAAACATGATGTAAATTTAATCCAAACCTACTCTTAACGTATCTCATCTTATCCCATTCAATATGAAATTATTTTATACTACCACCCGTATGATATAAACTAATCTAGAAACAATAACCCCAAAATTATAATCTCGGAATAATTTACTCTATATGCATAGTATAAAAGCAGGGGCGAGGCTAGGTTTAGATTGATGGTGTTCTAACACCCGATAAATTTGATGCGAAATAGATATAAAAATTGATGTAAAATGAAAAAGTAGCCTCAAAATTAAAAAGATAGTTGAATCTTTAATTTTCATGCGAAATCTTAAAACTTCGAACCTCAATATATGTATTCCAACCCGTTGAACACCCACAACATTTAAATTCTAAATCCGCCACAGTATATAAGTGATGTCAATCACCTATTATTGCTACTACTATTAAATTAAATAATGTTTAGTTTTTTCAAAAAGGCAAAAAGAAAAATGGAAAGGTGAGGTGTGACAATCAAATCCAGCACATGCAAACAAAGAGTATATAGTCAGCAATCAACAAACAACTAGCCCATCATCAATGTGGGTTGTGATTCAGTGGAGTGAATCAGGCTGCTCCACTTTTAATTAGAGATTGGGGTTCGACTCTATGGATATGGAGAAAATTCTGTTGGGAGCTCTGCTTTCTTAATGAGCTCTGCAACGCGTCATCCGAATTAATCGAGACTTCAATGCGAATATCAAACACCGGATGGAAAACCAAAAAACAAACTAGCCCATCATCATTCAACCAATCAATAAAATCATATCTTAAATTTCAACATATTATATTTCTTCTACTACTACTATTTTCTTCCTAACTTTTACTATTAATATCATTCTCTCTTTCCTTCTCACTTTCCTCTTCAATTTTCTTCTTATATATATATCAACACAAAATTCATTTCTCCTTC
>NW_025858945.1:0-1808 GCF_002878395.1 Capsicum annuum
CGATTGGGTTGCATCAGAGATAGACTAAGTGCAGCTCGGTGAACTAAAGCTTCTGTTATGCACAGGGTCCAAGGAAGGGCCACACCACAAGGGTGTAATGTACATAACCTTAACTTGCATTTCTGCCAGAGGCTGTTTTCAAGGCTATAATCCGCGACCTCCTGATTGCATAACAATAAATTTACCAATTACTTCAAGGCTCCCCTTCAGAGATAAACCTTTAGCTCTTTTTATTTTCTTGGATGATTGTTGTTTTGACATAACACATTCAAGGGGAGGTGTGTTGGTGCATGTTATTTGATGATAACGTTGTTCTGATGAACAAGATGTACAGTAGAGTCAACAAGAAGTTGGAGGTGTAGAGATAATCCCTTGAGTAAAGGGTTTAGGTTGGCACAGAGTACACGAAGTTTGCTAGTTTAGTGAGGTGCCTCGTGTAGTATACTTGGAAGTGAGCTTGAATTCTCAAGTCATCTCTGTGAAAGGGAGTTTCAAGTACCAGGGGTTATTATCCAAGGCAATGGGGAGATTGACGAGGATGTTACGTGTCGCATTGTTGTAGGGTTGTTGAAGTGGGAGCTAACGTATGGTGTGTTATGTATTAAGAATGTTCCACTAAGACTTAATGGTATGTTCTACAGAGTAATTGTTAGACTGTATTTGTTGTATGGAACAGTGCTGGCTAGTCAAGAATGGACATCTTCATAAGATGATGAAAGTTGTAGAAATAAAAATGTTGGAGATGGATGTGGTGGGCTTAATAAGAGAGATGGTTAAAAATAAAGATATTTAGGTCAAGGTGGAGTGACCTTTGTGGAGGACAAGATTTGGAAGGAGAGGCTGAGATGGTTCGGGCATATCAAGAAGAGATGCACAGACGCCCCAATCTGGAGGTGTGTTGATGTTGGAGGTCCTGAGGAGAGGTAAAGGTATATCAAAGAATATTTGGGAGAGGTGATCTTAAAGTACATGGAAAACCTTCAGCTTACCAAGGAAATAAACCCAGATAGAAGGGTGTGGAGGTCGAGGATTCGAATGGAAAAATAGTTTATAGTTTCGCGTCTTGTCCGTCCTAGTAGCACAATCAAACCTCTCTGCAGTGGCAGTGTTTGTCCGAAAAAGTTTACTACTACATAGACGTGTTGTTACACATATATAGGGACATTTGATAGTTAAATCTTATTTAATTGTTATAAATAAAAATATGAAAACTATTTTTTTGTACTTTTTATGTTATAAACGAAAATAAAATAATTGTTAAATTTAAAATCTCAATTGATTTTCATATTTCACTATTGAACGGACTAATACATTACTAGAAAAATTCATAACTAGATATATCGTACCGACAAAGAATTAAAATCTAAGGATCATAAAAAAAGGCAACCTGGAGCACTAAAGCTCCTGCGATGTGCAGGGTCCGAAAATCTAAGCATCGTATGCATTTAAAATTAATGAAAAGTTTAAATATTTCAAGCTTGATGTAACAACAACAACATACCTAGTGTAGTCCCACAAAGCGGGGATCTGGGGAGAGTATAGTGTACGCAGTCCATACCACTACCTCAGATGAAGTAGAGAGGTTGTTTCTGATAGACCCCCGACTCAGGACAAACACTAATATAACAAACAAAAAACATAAAAACACACAACAGACAAGAAACAAGACACACATAAATTAATACTATAAATTATTTATCTAAAATCACCAACAAAACCAAAACACCACAAACAAGAAACTACAAGACACAAATATTCCTTTCCAATGACTTGTGCAATAATCTCTTCATCAGTGTGCATTTCAAGTA
>NW_025858946.1:0-1184 GCF_002878395.1 Capsicum annuum
TCAAAAATTATGCAGGAATAAGAATGTTATGACGTAGTCACTTCACTTCATTTCATTTGAGAACAAATAACGTTACACATTTGGGACCATTTGGATAATTATGAAGCAAGTGTGGATGACATTAAGCATATATTTTAATTTCATTTGACGTGTTTTGATCATTTTATTCCTCTCCAAAATTGTATTTTGGTGTTAGTAATCTGTTGGAGTGGGTGACATGATTCCGGAGGTATTTGGTTGGGTTTTAAGAGAACATCTTTATTTTGGATGGTTTTGGAGTTGCTATGGTTGACTTTGGTCATCATTCGGAGATCTGGGTGTTGTATGAAAATTCATCAGTTGGAACGTCAATTTTGAATAAGTAGAATAGTTGGTTCAGATTTCGAGGATTTCGGTGAAATTTTGAGAGTTTAAATGAGATGTTGGAAATCAAGGCCCAAAGTTAACTTTGGACATCTTCTAACAATAACAGCTGCATTGAAAATTCTAACTGATTCATTGATTTTAGAATGACAAATTTGGTTTAGTAGAATAGTTGAATTGTGTTCATGGAGTTCCGAACGCATTTCGAGGGTCCGTCACAGAGATTTTTTCTTGAGATGCTTCAACTGGTGCACCTGGCCCCTTCTTCACGTTTGCGACACCCCTATTGCGACCGTAGAGTGGAAAATCCTTTAACATTCAATCACGGGATTTGATCATGATCACGAAGAAGGGGTGAGTTGGGTCCTGCCAAGTAAAATAATGTTAAATAAGGTGATATGAAGGGTGGAGCAAGTAATATGTTTCACCAACATAAGTTGTGATAAATGATTGAAATCCAAGTTCTTAATCAAAGATTTCGACTTAAACTTCTGAGAATAAAAATACTCTATTGAGAGCGTCGTCTACAGAAATAAGCTCAAAACTGAATATCAGAGATCAAATAGAAAATCCAAAAATAAAAATTCAAGTACTATTAGCATGTGATTTTGTCGTTTGGCAGTAGATGAAGTTAAATATTTGGGACCATTTGGATAATTATGAAGAAACTGTGGATGATATTAAGCATATATTTTTAAATTCGTTTGGCATGTTTTGGTCATTTTATCCCTTTTCATAATTGTATTTTGTTGTTTGTCATCTTCAGGAATGGGCAACATGACTCCTGTAATGATCCTTGTATTGAAATTTAGAAATTTCTG
>NW_025858947.1:0-14029 GCF_002878395.1 Capsicum annuum
TTTTTTTCACGTTTGCTAAGAAAAATAATATGTACAAGGTATTATTGATTAAGTTGTCCTATTTATTATATGTCATTTGAGAATTGTACAATATCAATAAGAACTATAAGGGTGTAGCTGAAAATAAATGTAAACATTAATTTTGTATTAAAAATTATTTGGATTGATTTTTTTTTTAGCTAAAGTGATTGTTAATTAAAGATAGATGGAGTTTTAACTAAAACCTAATTTAATAAGTAACAAGAAGAGACCAATAATAAGAGTCCAAGTGGGAATGATCTTAACAAAAAAAGAAAATGCACCGTTTCCACCCTGAACTATAAATGAAATTGCTGAGACACACTCCAACATAAATGGAGTCCTATAACTATAATGAAATTCCTGAGACACACTCCAACATAAATGGAGTCCTATAACTATAAATGAAATTCCTGAGACACACTCCAACATAAATGGAGTCCTATTACCCCCTATACTAATTAAAACCATATTTTTTACAACCTTAAGTGCCTACTTGGCACATATATGTGCCTACATGGACCCTCAATATGTTGATTCACGCACTGTGCCACGTAGGCCTTAAGGTTGTCAAAAATATAATTTTAATTAGTCTAGGGGGTAATAAGACCCATTTTATGTTGGAGTGTGTCTCAGCAATTTCGTTTATAGTTTTGGGTGGAAATAGTGTATTTTCTCCAACAAAAATAATAAGAGAATAATAGAAAAAGACATCATTAATTGTCATGTTAGATAATCTTAACAAAAAAAAAGTGAAATATATAAAATACCATTGTGAGGACTACCAAAATTGATATACTCTCTTATATATAGTGGTAATGTTGAAGTTAGGACAAGTGACGTGAAAGAAAGTAGCTCCTCTAGTTACTCCTTGATGAGAATGAAAAAAGGAAGAATATGTGCTTAATAATAACACATTGATGTTATCACATATTGGAATAAATAAAAAAAGACCTAGCCTGGTGGTAAAAGAAAAAAAATTCATGAACTAGTTAGTAATTATAAAATATAATTTAGTCAATAACACTTTCAACTAGTACTATCATTGAATAGTTTTTTTATTTATAAATAAGTAATATTTTGATGCATCTATTAAAATAATATATCTCGAAGTCATGATAAATGACATGTGACCAAAAAAAGCTTCTCTAGTTACTCATTGATGAGAACAAAGAAAGTGCGAGCCTCACAAAGAGGTGAACATTGAATATGTGTAGCCTAGTAATAACATATAAATGTTTTCGCTTGTTGCAATTAAAAAGAAAATCTAGCTTAGTAGTAAAATTTGACATCTTTGAACTTTATGCCCGGAAGAAGACATTAAGTTGTGTTAATACAAGCTAGGACAACAAGAGTCGTGGGATCTTGTAGTGCATAGACAGTTCATCTAAGAACATTGACGAGAGGAGAAGTATACCTATTCACAGTCAGCTGCAAAGGAAAAGGAAGGATGAGAAATACAAGCTAATCAAACCGAAGAGGAAGATAAGAAGTTGTGTCTCATTGATATTCTTTTCAGATTCTTAGGCACAAGTATAGGTTAGGAATTTTGTTGCTTACCTTTTTGGAGCAAGTCATAGTTTGTGGTTGGTCCTCTTTTGTCATTTTTCTTTTTGGATTGGGTCTCTGGACTTTTTTAATTTTTTATTATTATCATTAGAATGGTCTTTGAACCTAAAACTTAATTAAAAAATAAACTTAAACTTAATGCACGTCATGATCTTGAAAATGATGATCTTATAAAGAAAAACTATAGAAAACATTACAAAGGCAAAAGACATTATCAGAGAGGAGAACGAAAGTTTTAGTTGCAAAATTGATTTTTCCCTCATCGATCTTACTTTACGTTATTGTTGTCATCAGTTATGAAATTGCATAAAGAATATGAAGTAAACCTAATGACTAGAGGATTGACTAATTAATAGATGTTAATCCGTCATCTGATATGGTCATGAGTACAAACAAGATTTATTCTTTATTAAATATTATTAGTTATGGGCTTTACGTAATTGGGCCATGAATAAAATGATGGGAAAAGAATAAAAATAACACTTCATTCTAAAATAATTTCACTAAACTAGCCCCAAAATTTAAATACTTCTAATTAGCTGTTAAACTAATTCCACTTAATAGCTATCATTAACAGAACTTTATACAATGTATACTAGTTGAATACAAGAATCCCTCTTATTCATGTTTTCTTGTATATCCGCGTATAAGGCCTACATACTTGCTTCCCACCAAATACAAAAAAGTTTATTTTTTATTTTTTGTATAAAAATGACATATTTTGTGCAACATTGATACAAATATATATTTTATAAACGAATGATACATTTCTGTATAAATCTTATACAAATATATATTTTATATAATAATGATTTAATTTATATTCAATCATATACAAAATACATATTACATACAACAATCATATAGTTTTTATACACATTTTATGCAACCCTTAGTTGTAATAATTATTTAGATATATATTCTATACAATAATTATACAGTTTCTATACATATACATATTATCTTATAATAAACATTTTTTGTACAATAATTGTACAATTTCTATACACATCCTATACAATCTTTAGTTTTAATAAGTTGATACATATTCTATACAATAATTATATAGCTTCTATACAAATCTTATACATATACATATTTTATACAATCATTGTACAATTCCTATACACATTCATATAGTTTCTATACATGTATCTTACATAGGTACATGTTCAATACAACAATTATGGATTTTCAATACAATTGTATTTCTTTATTTAATTTTTTATTTTTAAAAAAAGGGAAAGTGGATTTTATCCTCCCAAAATAAATTAGAGAAAAAAAATACTAAAAATTACACAAATACACAACTTATGCTTTCAATATTACAAAAAATCCCAACTCCCTAAACACATTACAAAAATCCCACATATACATAGAATGCTATGTATATGTCGGCTATGTTATGTATATTAATAGGGAGAGAGAGTAAAGTAATTAAAAAAGTGGGAGAGAGTGTAATTACTTTTAAAAAGGTTGGTATTTATGTTATTTATACAAAAAAAAAAAAAGGGAAAACAATTGGAACAAAGGGTCTAGTAAGCCCAAATTGTGAAATGGCGGGTTATTCTCAAAAATAGACCGAAATTAGGGTGACTTTCAAATTTTAGCCCCAAATAAAAAGACTTTGTTAAAATAGCCTTAACTTGTTAACTCATATTTTTTTAGACGAAATTACCCCTACTCCAATATATTCGTTCTTAAATCTCTTTCTTCCGCTCTTTCTTCCAAATTTGTAGAATCGACTTTAGCCGTTAGGTTTGCTCAGGTATGAATTTCATCATCAAAATTCATTGTGGTACTTTTAGCTTATTGATGCATTGCGGTAAATTTTAACTCGTTATATAATTAACATTTTGATTTGATTTTTAGGGAGGCAAATGGAAGCTGAAGTTGGGCTATGCTGTTGTTGTAGTAACATACTTTTCATTGAGGAATTGTGTCAAACAGGTTTTGGGGAGTTTGTTATTGCCGTTATAATTGTGTTTGAGTAGTTTTCGGGGGTTGGTCTTGGAGGAAAAGGTTGTTAATATGGGATTTAATGATGATCGCAATATTTTTTGGTAAGGCCAAACATATAAGGCCAAGGTGGTAAAAGAAATTAGTTTCAATTATTTCAAACTAGTGGTATAATTAGCATTAGAAGATGATGAGGAATTGTGTCGAACAGGTTGTGGGGAGTTTGTTACTGCGATTATAATTTTATTTGAGTAGTTGCGGGGGTTTGATCTTGGATGGAAAGGCTGCTACTATGATTTTAATGTTGATCGCAATATTTTTGGGAAGGCCAAACGTATAAGGTCGAGGTGGTACAAAAATAAGTTTGATTGTTTCTATAACTTGAACACAAACTACGAAGCTACCTTGCTTGAAAGCGTCTCTAGTTGTCTCTGTTGTTGGACAGGATTACATTTCTCTTATACCAAACTGCATATATAAGAATCAGTTTATACACCCACCAAAAAGGAAATGTTGTTGTGGGCACGGTGGGAAGCCTGTCATAAAGTTCTGCACTGAAAGACAATAGTATAGTTTTTGTGTAGTGATCTCTAGCGATGTACAGAGGTGGTAACTAATGGGATCCTTCTATGTGAAAGGAGAAGGAAGCATTATGCATTTATTACCTAAATAATTCATTCCATCACCTGGACTATTATCAGTGTGTGCTATATAAGCTGGGTAACTTGACTCTCATATGGAAGTTCATATGTACTCCCTCAATCCTTGAAGATAATCTGAATTTCTTATCCACCTAAGTATATTTTGTGCAGGGTGTAACCTTAGGAGGAACCGAGAAAGAAATTGGAGATAGACATCCCAAAATAGGTCAAGGTGCACTTATTGGAGCTAGTGTAACTATACTTGGAAATATAAAAGTAGGGAAAGGCTGTTTTGGATCTTGAAGGATTCTAAAAGGGAGGATTCTGACTCTGGAAAAGGTTTTCTTGGAATATCTAGTTGGAGTTGCTTTCTAAATTACATATGCTTGTCTCCATGAATATGAAGAACAATAAGGGGGGAGAAAAGAGATTAAACATTTAACCCCTTCCCTATAAAGGCAGTGAAATATCCAGTTAGAGCCTATTTTGGTTTTAAGTGAGCGGAACAATATAGGTTAGGAAATATGAGGATGCTCCAGAGTAGTTATGGAACGGATTGATGTTATCCTTTTTGCTATAAAGACGCAAAAAAAATGTCAAAATGTGAGGAAGCCAGAAGATGTCGTGAATTAAAACAAATAGGATCCTAGATGTGTATTTTAAAAATAAACATAAAGGTGGAATATGATTGAAAGTGAAAATAAAACAAAAGGTAATGGCTTTGCAACATCAATTATGATGATGTTTAGTAATGTTGAAGTAAAAGTTATCCTGAGAAGAATTTTTCCTTAGAATTGTTTCTAATTTCTTTGAATAAGTAAGAGTTGACATATTAGACCCCTAAATTCTCACCAGTCTAATATTCTAGTTGCTCATACAGACTGTTATACTGAAAATTTCACATTCCTTTGTAGTTTACAGCAATTTGCAAAAAAATATAAATTTTGCCGTATAACTGTTTGATTTCATGAGCTACCAATAGTAAACTTACTAGCTTCACCATTCCCTTTGCTTAGAAGTTAACTGCTCATTGCTTTTTCCTGCTATATTACAGATGCTAGCAAGGAATTTTTTCAAAAAGTAGCCATTAGCTGCAAAGAAACAAGATCCAATGGTGAGATTTCACTATGCAGTATGTTGTTTAAATTAGGGATATATTTTTTTAAGAAACCAATAGTCATCCAGTTGGACTTGAGCTTTGCTCCTTCAGCGTCTTCTGCCTGGAAGCGAGCCACATCCAAATCAATAATAACGATGTTTTTGATATTCCAATTGGGGTAATTCGTAAGTATATCCTAGTTTCTTTGTTTTTTTGGAACTTCAGTAGTCTAATATGTTGAAAAAGTTTTGATCTTTGCCACTTTTAGCTGTCATAAACACTTAAGTTTGCCATGTATCAGTAACATCAGATTTCTGGTTAGTCATCTGATTTTCCCGTAGTTCTTATTGTTCTCTGTGTCTTTTCTTGACAGGATCAGTTGCTTAACAGACAATGGCTCAATATTAGAGATTAATGAAGAGACATCTTTATTTGACTAACCCCAATTCACTTCAATGTGTGAAAATGATTTTAATATTTTCACCATCTTTAATACTATAGGATTTCTAAACATAGAAAAGTAAAGTTCCTTTAAAGATTGATCATCTTTCAATCGACGTGTATTGGCATGTAATCAGTGTTGATCTAAATTATGTATTTCTTTCTCCAGGAGATTTGTCAGTTTGTAAATTAGACTCAATAATTCTGTAAGATTGTTTGAATTAGTGCTATAATGAAATAATGGGACAATGTTGATTAATGTTAAATGTGCTAGAGATACTTGCTCATTAGTATGTTTCACAACATTTTTTGTGTCAAGTATTGACCTCTGGAATGCGCCTGTTTTAACTGAGCTCTATCCAATACACCTGAAACCATGCAACATATCTTTATTCAATGTCCTAGCATCCAAAAGTTCTGGAATCAAATGCACCTTCTCCCACATATCCAGTCAATCGCAACTTCTGACTACACAGACTGGTTACGAATGTATAGCAAAATCCATGCACCTTCAGTAAATAATTTAATAGCCTGGAAAGATGCCTTTCCCTTTTATATGTAGAATAAATGGCTCATTAGAAACCACAACCTTTACAACAACTCAAAAATCAATATCCCTCTTTCCACCCCGTTTGCATGAGCTGGAAAATTCATCTTTCTAGCTATGAACTCTCCTCGTGTAGGTTCAAAACCTCACTCAACTTGGAAACCACTAGATAAAGGCCTAAAACTAAATTTTGATGGTTCATATAATCACTTAACAAAGGTTGGGGATGCTTGGGGGTCTTTCGTGACTCACTTGGATCCTGGGTAAATGGTTAGAGTGCTTGTATTAATGTCCATTCACCTCTAAAAGTCGAATGCACCAGTATATTCTTTGGACTTATTATTGCTAATAATATGCAGGTATCTTATCTGGAAATTGCCACAGATTTCCTAGAGGTAATCAACTTTTTGGATCCAATCACACAAATTAACAATAACTTAACCCTCTCTTGTAGGGATCTTCTCCTCAGTCTGGGCATGAATCTAGGAGACACAACAATGTAGCTGATAAGCTTGCGAAGCATAGGCAAAAGTTGACTCCAAGTAGTTGTTTTGAAGTATGAATTGAACCGCCTGATTTTATTAACTCTCTAATAAACGAAGACAGTGAAAGGAGAATCTCAAATATAGATCCAAATTAGGGTGGCTTTCAAATATTAGCCCCAAATAAAAATATTTGGTAGCTTTATGAAATGTGTCATAAATTCGAAGCTCAAGCTTTGAGATGAAATCTTTTTGTAGCTTTATGAAATGTGTTGTAAAAGTGAAGCTCAAGCTTTGAGATGAATTTTTTTTTGTAGCTTTAAGAAGTTTTTCATAGATCCGAAGTTCAAGCTTTGAAATGAAATTTTTTTGTATCTTTATGAAATTTGTCATAAATCCGAAGCTCAAAATGTCATTTCATTTGTACTATACTATATTACAAAACATACTTACCTTTATGTTTTTGGTACAAAATGTACTATATTAATCTGACGCTTTCGAGCTTTGAGATGAAATTTGTCTTGCTTTTAGCTTTGTGCAGATGGTAAATGTATTTTTAGTATTTTTTTTGATACCAAAATGTATTTTTAACTTAAAATTGATGCAAATAAATTATGTCATTAAAAAAATAATTGATTTTTAATAAAATAATATATCTTAAATTGTGCCTCATGGGAGAACGTTAACACTATTAATCTATATTAAATTAGCTAATGTTTTGCAAGAGGAAAACTTAGCCCTAACAAAATAAGTTATGTCACGCATGTAAGAGTAGACATTATTAGTTTGTATCAACGTAATTTAACAATGTCTAACTTACGTTGTCTAGTTTTATAATGTCTAACACAGAGTCCACCAAAATAAAAGTTGTGCCCCATGGACAAGAGTTGACTTCACCTTAATTAAGTCTGTAATGATTTGGCAGATAATCTATAACTCTTGCCCTAGAGGCAAGACTTTTAAATAAAAAAAGAACAAGTTGTTCCCCATGGGCAAGAGTTGACTTTGCCTTAAGTTTGTAATAATTTAAAAAATGATCTATAACTCTTTCCCTAGAGGGAAGACTTTTAAATCACAAAAGAACAAGTTGTACTCCATGGGCAAGAGTTGACTTTGCCTTAAGTATATAATGATTTGGTAGATGATCTATGACTCTTTCCCTATAGGCAAGACTTTTAAATCACAAAAGAACAAGTTGTGCCTCATGGGCAAGAGTTGACTTTGGCTTAAGTCTATAATGATTTGACAAATGATCTATAACTCTTTCCCTAGAGGTAAGACTTTTAATCACAAAAGAACAAGTTGTGCCCCATGGGCAAGAGTTGACTCTACCTTAAGTCTGTAATAATTTGACAGATGATCTATAACTCTTATCTTAAGGCAAGACTTTTAAATCACAACAGAACAAGTTGTGCCCTATGGGAAAGAATTGACTTTGCCTTAAGTCTGTAATGATTTAACAAATGATCTATAACTCTTGCCCTAGAGGCAAGACTTTTAAATCACAAAAGAACAAGTTGTGTCCTATAGGAAAGAGGTGTCTTTCCCTTAAGTCTGTAATGATTTGGCAGATGATCTATAACTCTTGCCCTAGAGGCAAGACTTTTAAATCACAAAGAACAAGTTGTGCTCCTCGGGCAAGAATTGACTTTGCCTTAAGTCTTTAATGAATTGACAAATGATCTATAACTCTTTCCCTAGAAGTAAAACTTGTAAATCACAAACGAACAGGTTGTGTCCCATGGACAAGAGTTGACTTTACCTTAAGTCTATAATTATTTGACAAATGATTTATAACTCTTGCCCTAGAAGCAAGACTTTTAAATCAGAAAAGAACAAGTTGTGCCTCATGGGCAAGAGTTGACTTTGCCTAAATCTGTAATGATTTGATAGATGATCTATAACTCTTGCCATAGAGGCAAGACTTTTAAATCATAAAAGAACAAGTTGTGCCCTATGGGCAAGAGTTGACTTTTTAAAAATTAACATATGCCTCATGGACAATAATTTACATAATTTTACAATGTCTAACTTATGAGATACTCTATGAATCATGTCGAGAAGAGTTAGCCAAGGTGTTTTAAAGGAACAAGTTGAGACCCATAGACATAACATGTAGTAATGGTTACCTTATAGACAAAACATAGGTGAAGGTATTTAAAATAATCAACGAATATTTCAAGGACAACAATTATACTATTTCACAAAGTCTAACTAATTGAATTTTACGTAGTTCTTTCCATAGAGGCAAAATGTATCATAGAAATTTTTCAAAAAATTAATGTGTATGAAACAATTTACACCATTTCACTATTTTTAACTTATTAGTTACTAACATAAGTTAATAACTCGAAAAAGAGAATATATCATGACCTTTATATAACTTGACAAAAATAAACTCACAAGTTAAAAAGATCAAGATCCAAAATTTGATATTAAAAAGTCGAAAGAGAAAGTAGTAAACTAATAAGAAAAATAAAACAAGAAAAAATAATGCAATAATTTACAAAAGGATAAGCAGAAATTGTGGCAAATTAGTTAAAAGTAAACACTGTCAATTACAACTTGAGTGACTGTCTTTAAACATCATAAAGAAACAAAAGACAAACTTAAATCCTCTTAAGAATTTTCCACATCTTCAGCAGTACAAAATTCATCTTTTATAGAAATATGATCAGAAACATCGGGTGGCGTTGGAGTTATTAAAGTAAAACTAGGGTCATAGTCTTCATCTGATACTTCGCACCGCTTTGTTTTCCTAGAAAGCAAGTCATCAGGAGGTGTTGAAAGATTAATTTCTCCACTTTGAAGCTTGGCACAAATCTGGAATCTGGTTTCAAACTTGACTTCATCTTCAAGAATAGACACATTTTGTTCTTGCGTTTCATTCACCCCCTTGAAATTCGCAATGCCAACACCTCATCCGTCGCATGATTTATGTAATCTCTAAATAAGCTCCACAATAGAATCACACTTGGATTCTAGAGACTATATAAAAAAAGGTGTCAATAACACAATTATTGATATAATTATGTTATTTCTATTGAATAATAAATCTAATGTGAAAATTACCGTAATACGTCTCATAATCCCATCTAAAGAAGTATCAAGATGAGTTTTAATAGAAGATGTCACTCTCTGAATTAAAATTGCAAAAATATAAAGAAAGATTACTAAAGTAAGTTAAAAATTCAACATTAAATTATGATTTGAACAGTAAAATAATAAAGATATATTCAATATTAAAGAAAAAGAGAGTAACACAAAGTCCACCCAGATAAAAGTTATGCCCCATGGGCAAGATTTGACTCTAGCATAGCCTTTATTGATTTAGTAAATGATCTATAACTTCTTCCCAAGAGGGAAGACTTTTAGATCACAAAAAAACAAGTTGTGCACTATAGGAAAGAGTTGACACTACTGATTTGGCAGATGATCTATAACTCTTGCCCTAGAGGCAAGACTAGAAACAAGTCTATGAGCTATTATTAAGTGCCCAACTTTCCTGACAACTTCAGCAAGCACTGGAGAACAAGTTAAGCCGTTGAGGGTAAGCTGGAGAAGATGTGCACAAAGCCAACTCTCTCCTAAAAGCTAAGCAACAATCACAAAGTGGAAAATCAACAGCTTACTATTAAGTGCTTATTATATATATTTAAGCTAAGTAATAACTGGAACAAATCCAACTATTTATCACATTGACAATGTAAAGAACATGAAGCTAGAGGCTTATAAGCACAATAGCAGAGAAAAGGACCAGAAATCATAAATATGTACATTAAATACAAATAGTTTGCCCAATTATATAATCTTCCCACTCTTTTTGAAAATGAAGACCTTAACTCAATAAGCTTTCAGTGATTCTACTTTTTATTTCTCATTACAGGTCCTGCAAAGTTGTAGATAAGTCCAAGCAACAATTCATGGTGTTCCTTTCACTAATCTGTTTTTTTCACACACGAATGAAAAAAATCAACTTCTTCTACTAAAAAGAGATCCTAACTTATTTATTCACTTTTCTAGTTCTACACGCTTATGCAATGTAAATGAAGCCTTAACATGGCGTCATTCATAGAAGAAATTCAACATAGTTCAACTAATCAACAACAAAACATAAATTAAACCAAAACAGGAAAACATGTTTAATACACTCAATAACACCATAAAATTCCTTGTGAAAAGATTTTAATAATAACAGGGTGAACAACTAAATGTTCTGTTTTTAGCCTTCTAAAGCTAGATGTTCTCCAGATTCAAGTCTGTAAACCAAACTAAACACATTCCTACGAGAGTCATTTCAGTATGTGGATTATTAACCTATGGCATTTTTTGGTTATTAAAACACATATATCAAAAGAATAATAATTACAAGAGCAAGCATTTCCTTGTTGCACCCAAGAGTAAGGGTGTGGGACTTTGGTCAGGTAGTCAATGAAGTGTTTGGGAACTAAGAGGTCTCGTGTCCAAAATTCAGTGAAAATAAAAATACTAGGTGATTTCTTCCTATCTATTCTAGCCTTGATGGATAGAGTTACCCAGTGCTTGTTGTTATCAGGTACCCCACAGAATTAGAATATTAGTCAAGGTGTGTGAAAGTTCAAATCATTACTAGGGTCCAACAACTTCATCAAGTGCTGGAGACAAAGTTGAGCCGTTGAGGGTAAGCTGAAGAAGTTGTGCACAAACCCAACACTCTCCTAAAAGCTAAGCAATAATCACAAAGTGGCAAATAGACAACCTACTATTAAGTGCTTATTATATATAAATTAAGTAATAACTAAAACCAATCCAACTAGTTAGCACATTGACAATATAAAGAACATGAGGCTGGAGGTTTATAAGCACATCGGCCGGAGGAAACAACAAAAAAGCACAAATAGCCAAGCTAGAATCTTATAGAGATGATTTCTAACCAAAATAAAAAAAGAACAAAAGGAATAAAGTAACACACTAACATCTTTAGCAGCACAATATCTGGGACACACATAAAAACAGGCAAACAAGCTATCAATGGCCTATATTCTTTCATAAAGTGAGTTAGTATTATTTATTTCATTATTTGGTCGACCTTAGCCTACAATACTAAACAAATTCAATTGTTACTCTCAATTACTTACAAATTGAGGGATGAACAAGACCATATACAAATTAAATAGCGAATTGTACTTTGGGATGACAATGAATATCTATGAAATAGACTCACCACTCATCAGTTCAAAGTTGTATTTTCCTCTTTAGATTTCCTACAACTCATCATGTACAGATTTGAATACTAAGAAAAGTGTTGTGCTATAGTTGTTGTAGCTCCTACTCTAGCTCTATTATCTCTATCATTCGGATATATCACCTTGCATCTACCTCAATTATCCAAGAGGAATCCACTATCAATTTTTCATAGAAAATACATGGATTAACTCCCGATATGACAGTAAAAGCAAAACGTTGGGTGTATCGACTCTAAGCGATCTGATATTGCTCAAAGGATAGTATCTAGTTGTCCAACTAATAACATTAACAGTATACAACTTAAATGTTGCATGTGCTGACTAGTTCAAACATATTTTTCTTTCATAGGTAACTTATCAGCTACCTCCATTTCTTACAATCAATGACTTGTTTACCTATTACCCCACTTCCCTTCTCTCTCTATCTTCTCCTCTACACAAATTTTCCACTGTCTAAAAAGGAGAGGATTATAGTAATACATATATAGACACTCAAAGTTAGCCTAAAATGACAATGGAATAAAGGAACACACTAAAACCTTTGGCAGCACAGTATCTAGGATACACATAAAAATATGCACAAAATAGGAAAACAAGTTGTAAATGGCCTACTACAGACACTTTGAAGCTTATTTAAAAAATAGTCCTAATCGTACCTCATTGTAAGCTAATTCTCAAGTCATTCACTTTACAAAATTAGAACAAAGTGATTACATTAAAGTGTTAAACAAACTTAACAGAAAAATCCAATTATTGGCATATTCTTCAGAATGACGTAAAATTCATGTAAATGATAAACTAACTTTAGTAGAAACTTACATCAACAATGATGTCAATTTAGTTTGAAGGCAAAAGTCCCAAAGAATTGGAATCAGAAGCAACATTCATTTCTTTCTATTAATCGAGTTTGAAGATTTGAGAGGTGTCGAATGAAGAGAAAGAGGAGCAAGAGAAAGAGTATTCGTTGAAGAAAAAGAGGAGCAAGAGAAAGAATATTTGAGAAATGGGGGAAAAAGATAAACAACGAAAAGAATATATGAGGAAAATCTGAAAAAAAAAAAGAAGAGAAACAATAAAAATCAAAAATAAAGGTTAAAGACAAATAAATTTTTAAAAAGGGAAAAAAATGAAGAAATAGATAATGGTTGAGAAAAAAAAGAAGAAAATAAAGGTTGAGACAAATAAATTAAAACATGAAATTAAAATTAAAGAAAAAATAAAAAGAAAAAATAATAAAAAATAGAATACTAATTTAAATAAAAAAAATTTAAAACTGGAATAAAAGTAGAAAATAAAAGTCAAGAAAAAATAAAAATTGAAAATAATAAAAATATAAAATTTGAGAGATAAATGAGTATGGAAAGTTTAAAAATATAGTTGAGGTATAGAAGGGCAAAATGGTACTTTTAGTATGTTAAAAAGTAAGGAAGGCTATTCTTCAAAGACATTCTTATTTGGGGTCAAATATCTAAAGTCACCCATATTTGGGTCTATGACCTTCAATTTCCTGGACCATTTCACTATTTGGGCCATCTAGACTAGGGGTGGACATTCGGTTTGTTCGATTTAATTGTTGAATATCGGTTCGGTTTTTTGATTTTCGAATTGACAAAAATGAAAACCATAACCAAAACAAATTATTTCGGTTTGGTTCGGTTTTTACAAATTCGGTTCGATTATTTCGGATTTTTATTTCGATTTTAAAGATTAAAGTAGTGAGCATTTAAAATTGATGATTTTTTAGAAAAATAATCTTTTGAAAAATAATCTTTTTTTTTCAAACCTATTTTTCATTCTCAAATATAATTAATTCAACATGCATGAAATAACCATAAATATCGACCTCGCTGAGTGATCGCCGTCGGTGTGAAGGCAGTTGCCGCACTCGGCAGCGACTGCCGATGGCAGTGACGAACTAAGCAAATGAACTGAGCAAACGACTGTCACTGGCGATGTTGAAATTTCAAATGAATTGACAAACTGAGGATGGTTGAGCGCTGTTGCAGCCTTCACGTTAATGTTAGGGTCTAAAGCAAAGCAATATATTA
>NW_025858948.1:0-2074 GCF_002878395.1 Capsicum annuum
TACGACTAAATCAAATAAATCAGCATAGTGATTATATCATTTTTCTTTGTAATCCTTTGCATCATTCATAGCCGTCCACAAATCAGGTTGTACTTGTTTAGAATCATTGTTAATATTTATTTCTAAGTTGGCATAAATAATAGTACTAAAGTGGCACATATTATTATATTTAATGCACGGATTTAACATAGCACCAACCAAGTAAATAGGGGAATCGGAAAAAATATTTTTTAAATTTAGTAAACATGACACCAGCAGCTTCTTTATAACCTTCTTTATTTTTATATTTTTTGAGCAAACCAGAAATATCGGCAATATATGCCAAAATATTACAAACAGTAGGATAATAAGCACCGGAAAATTCAACCGTAGCAATATAAATTTTTTCTAAAAACTTAACAAGATCCTTAATCACAACCCAATCAGAATCATGTTGCATGCAATCAGTAGAATCAGCAAATGAACCACAATGTTGGTTAAAAGCTAGTGTAATAGGAACTCTATATTTAGAACAAGTTTTTAAAAAATCATACGTAGAATTCCATCTAATATCAATTTCCTCAGGCATCAATATCGGTGCAAGTCCATTTTCTTGACATTTAACTTTAAATTCTCTAATTCTCGTTCTACGATTATTTCCTTGAATAAAACCAACAGCAAGATAAATTTTTTCAATATAAAGCTCAAAAAACTCAAGACCATCTTTTACAATTAAATTATATATATGACATGCACATTTACTATGAAAAATTTCAGGCAACGACGGAGATAGCGTAGATTTTAATTTTTTTATAGCAGTCTTGTTGTTAGAAGCTTTATCAAAAGTAATACATAAAATTTTATTTTTGATACCATAATATCTGGCAACTTTAACAATAGAATCAGCAATAAAATCTCCAGTATGTTTACGGTCTTCATCATATAAAAAAGCAAGAATACGTTTTTGCATCACAAAATTACTAACCATCCAGTGACAAGTAATGGTTAAATAATCATTTTTATTTACAGCACGATCAAGATCAGAAGTTAAGGACAATCTATATTGAATATTTTTTAACAATGTTGATAAATAAAAACAATATTGTGAATGAAGTCTAAAAATATTAGACCGACAAATACTTCTAGGAATACCGTTAAACATAGGATTATAAATTGCTTATATATAATGAATAAAGACATCAGAAGAAGGAAAACTAAAAGGCAAACAAACCACAACTACCATTTTAGCTATTTATTCTCGGTTCTTCAATTTATTATACTTCTTCGTTACCTGACCGGTTGTTGGGTCCATTCTAGTTTGCGTTGGCCCATCAACATCCCCACCACCTCGTGTAATATTTAACTCTCTTTCGTGAGCTTCACCTACATGTCTCATTAATGTACCCGTACCCCCTTGTTTGCCTCCGTTTCTATGCTTATATATTTGTTGACATATATTGCATTGCACCTCAGTATCTGATATACATTCAAAAAATTGCCATGCAACACTAATTGTTTTACGAGGTCTTGCGGCACGGGGAGGACAGGGAGAGAGATTAACCGATTCAGATCTAACGTTAGCATTTACTACCGCGGGTGTCTCACCAATATTTTCATTTTCTTCATCTAAATTAACCGCATCTACTTTATTTTCTTCTTCTATACTGTAATTTTTCCGAGCTTCTACACAATTCATATCGTGAGCACCTACACCTATTTCTTCCTCAAAAGGTGTACCAAGTGGCACCGGAGGTGAAGGCATACGGGTATATCTACTACTTGAACTACCTCTACCGCTAGTAATTCATTTTTTACTACCACTACCACTTCCGGGACAAATTTTTTTAACACCTTTAGTAGCGAGGTTTCTTAATTTATCCATAGTATAAATTAAATTAATCTAAAAAAATTCAAAATACACAAATATAATAAAATTAAATATTAAACAATTAATACAATAAATAAAAATTAAACGTAAGAGATGGAACGACAAAACCAAATTTTGGAAGTATTCGAAGGTTGCGACTTTAGAAACTTCCGCTCGTACTTTGTAAACGCAAAATTAAAAAATTAAAGTGAACACTTTAAGAAATTA
>NW_025858949.1:0-1448 GCF_002878395.1 Capsicum annuum
AATCAGTATGAAAACATTAGGACCCTTCTTAATGGTTTAAAATGTAAACACTTAGGCGAATTTTCGCACAATTAGAACTTCTAGACACACACAGGTTCAACATAAGGTTATTAAATCTCTGACAGGCCCCATGTTTGGGTAAAAGAGTCCATACAGTCATAAAACTACTTAAGATTCTTTTCTATTTCGGTTGGTGCTTTGGTTACGTCTTCCGACTTAGGATTAATCTGATATTATTATATGGTCTGGTAGGCTGAGTATTAAAATATACAGGACCATAAGCAAGAGTAGATTCAATAGATCCCATTAAGGATTTTCGAAAATTTAGATTTCTAGCATCACGCAAAGCAGCTAAAAATGTTTCAGGGAGACCACTTAGGGTTAGAGGTCGAAAGGCAATTTGTACTAAGCCAATATGCATATAATTATAATTACGTTTAAAAATATCAATTTCATGCTTATTTAGGAGTTGAATAGTCTGTTCATCAGCATTTAAAGCAAGAGATTGTTCTGTTGTTTTAATAATTTGTTTATGTTTTATTTTATCAAAAAATCCATATTCATATATGGTTTTTAACTCAACTTTTGGAATTGTCCATTTATTCAGTAGATCCATATCTTGAGGTAAATCTACCTCTTCAAGTTTTGTACTTTTAGTACTAACTTCTCCCATATCCATAGTTATAAAAGTCTTATATCTATGCTAAAAATCTTCACCTCTCTTAACATATTTACTATGAAAATTCACAGGCTCTGATACCATTTACAGGATCTCTTAGGCTGGGGTATGCCACTCAGCCTACCAGACCATATAATAATATCGGATTAAGCCTAAGTCGGAAGACCGAACCAAAGTACCAACCGAAATAGAAAAAAATCTTACACAATTTAGATGGTATAAAGATACCTTTCTTAGTAGGGTTATGGATTTACCCGAAAGTATGACCATTGGAAAGCTAAATTCATTGATGGCCTTCCACATTTATTTGCTGAAAGAGTTAGAAAATCTCTTAGAGGATCTTATGGAGAAGTCCAGTATTTAGAAAAAACTTATGGTCAGCTTATTGTAGCTTGTACTCAAGAAGGCTTAGCCCTTTGCAACGATTTGAAATTAGCTAGACAAATTAAGCTTGATAAACTCAGAGAAAAATCCCAATTAGGAGACTTTTGTGAGCAATTTGGTATGGATAAACCCTTCGTACGAAAACCCCAAAGATATTCCAAGCCTAATAAATCCTATAGAAATAAACGTTCTAGACATAGAACCAAGGAAGAACGTGAAACTAGAAAATCCTTTCGTAAGTCTACCAGATTCACGAAAAATAGATCCAAAAGAGAATTAGCCAAAATTAAATGCTATAAGTGTAACCAGTATGGTCATATAGCTCCAAACTGCAAATTACAAAAACTCAAGTCCTTAGGACTTTCTGAAGAAGTTCATGACCAAG
>NW_025858950.1:0-3309 GCF_002878395.1 Capsicum annuum
TTTAAGCTTCCTGGCCTTCAAGACTGGGGTTGTAGTATACCTTTTTGGAAAGATAAACTCCAAAACATAAGAATTTTTCTTCTTATTTTCAAAATTCATCATTTGCTTGGGTGGTTAGACTTTCTTCACATCCACCAAGCATAATGTTGAAAAGTTGTTCGAATGAGGACTGACTCTCAATTCTGGAATAGCGTCTCTATTAGTATCTTTACCTCGAAATGGACTAGAGTCTTCACAAGGATTGTTCTTGATTTCTTTTTTCAATTCTAGTACCATTTCCTCATCTTTGGCATCTTCGTTCATGAATGGTTCAGTTGTTTGGGAATCTCCAATGGAAGATCAACATCAAGATCATCATCAGTATAGATTTCCTGCTCCTCATCTTCGCACTCTTCCATTATGTTAAATGATTCAACAGACAACATATCATCTAAACATAATATAGAAGAATGCTTTGAATAATTGAGCTATATATCTATCTCCTCATGAATGATCGGCTTCATATCTTGACACATATCACATACGATGTCATATGTTTTTTTCTCGAGATCCAACATTCGTTGAAACATAACTTCAATGCCACTCTTACCGATGCTTTATTCTTTCTTTTCTTGACCATAAGACCTATCAAACTCATAAAAAGAACTAGAATTTGGGTTAGTGCAATAGAGGGAGAGGGCATTTAGGCAATCACTCCAATGTCCATCTCGACCACCACATAAAGAACAATCATACTCCCAGTAGAATAGAGATGGTGCACACATCTCTCTCCGGAGAGCATATCTACAATCTTTCCAAAAGTGAGGTCCATCACAATATGGACATGGATCATCAAGATAAAATTTTGAACCACCAAGCTCATGTTCATCCTACCATAGTAATAAGTAAACTAAAATAAAAATCTACCTAACACAAAAAATAAAAGAAAACTAAAAACAAATATTTACAAGTTTGAATTCAAGCTAGTAGGCTAAAATTCCAAACTAACTCAATACGCCAAATTGTTCCCCGGCAACGACGCCATTTTTTGATAACACTCTAATTAAACTCTTGAATAGGTGTAAGCGATCGTTGACAATATAAAATCTAACTAGGTTGGGGTCGAATCTCACAAGGAACAATGTGAAGGGCGATTAAACTAGTTTGAAACTAAAGCTACAAGTTAAATTCAAACAATCGATATAAAAAGATAAAATGGGGGTTTTGGAGATTAGCAAATAATTTTTTGGTCACTTTAATTTTAGTGTTTGTCAATCAAGAGTTTATGAAATAAGCAGAATTATGTTCACTAGGGCTTACGGTACATGACAGATGCCAAAATTTACTCAAGACTCTCACGATGGTTAGGATGACAAGCTATATCTATCGATAGTATGCTCGAAAGTCTCTCAACTTATTCAAGCGTCTAATTTCCTAATCCTCTCGGACTTAGGGAATCACAACTCACTGTCCAAATTTTACCTCAATTTAATCAACCTTGTTACAATGCTAATTATTAAATGAAGCCTTTCCAAGTCCCTGTCGATAATTCACTTCCTATTATTTATGATTTCTTTGTCAAGAAACCAAAATAGGTACACCTATTATTTGCAATCAACTGACATAAGTTAGAATATCAGAATTACCAAGAAATCCTAACACCTATTAAACCTTAAGTAATTAATCAACACCTTATCATGACCTAACCCTAGATTCCATAACCTAGGTTAAGAGTGTTTAGATACTCATGATGCAGGAAATAAGCACACAAGTTGAATACATGATTGAAAGGATTAACTTAAAATAATGAAGGAGATCAAAAGTTTTCTTTCAATTGAATCACAAGGCAAACCACCACAATATTTGTCTTTGAGAGAGAAAGAGAGAAGAAAAAGTCATATGTTGTAGGATATGTCAATCGATAATGATCTAATGAATAAAAAAAAACTAAAACAAGGCTTTAAATAGTTAACCCTAAATAAGAAAATAAAATTAAAGTTCAGATTTTCTTCAGAATGGATAACGGCGCTCGTGACGGCCTATCAGGAGCTTGACGGCCTATCACGAACGTCGTCAGATTCTATTTAAGTTTGGCTTTTGCTGTCTCAGGCTGACGGCAACAATGACGTCCTATCAGGAGTCTGACGGTGCGTCATGGATGTCGCCAGCTCCTCTTCTATTTTGAGAATTTCATCCTAAGGTTGACGGTGATCCTAATGACTTATCACAACTCTGACGCCTTATCACGATATGTTGTCATAACGTTACAGCAAATCTCATTATCTGGTTAAGATTGACGGCATCCTTGATAGCCTATCACTAGGCTGACAATGTGTCATAGATGTCATCATCCATACTTTGTTCTTTATTTGCTTCCGATTTCATGCTTTTTTCTTCCTTTATTTGTGGTTCCCCTTATTCTCTACTTATACTACAAAATCAAAGTAAACTAATCAAAAATGACTAACGTTTCTCAAGACTTTGCAATTATTTAGAGTTAAAAGCTTTAAATGTGTTAGCATAGGCTCACACATCAACACCCTTAACTTAAATAATTGCTTGTCCTCAAACAACCAAAATATAACCAAGATTATACAAAGTACAGGTTGGCAGCTAACTATTCATATCAGTTCAGAATATATGTACCATCTCCAAGGTCAGTCAAATTAAGAGCAACTATTTCTATCATTGGAAACTCCCATGCAACTCACGAGGATTAAGATATGGCAAGAATTTTAGCAATAATAACCCAGCACATACCTAAATCACACTATCAGAATAAGACAGTGATTAGCAACATACCTAGTGTGCCCTCATAACAAAGAAATCCTTTTTTCACTCAAGTCAGAATTTACATCCATAAACACAGGGATAAACACAAAACTCACTCTCAGAAGGAAGTTCCTACATTACGCATCAAATGCCATATGCTTGCCCTTATAGTCAGTACCCAAGTCGTCAAACAGGTCAGTTAGGATCACTATAGGGCTTTTCTTAAGCTTGTAATGTAGGCCAGGGGCTGGTATGATATTCATGGATATTTTAGAGTGACTATGCGTCCTTGACACTACACTAAACTCTTGGGGTTTCAACTCCCAACCTTCTTTTCTTTCTCTCTTTTATTGATCACACATTCTCAAGATGGATGCAGTCTTTTCAATTATCACATTATCTTTTTATCATCATTTACACAACTTTCTCATTTCTTATTCCTTTTTCACCGCACCCAACTTTTTAATCTTTTATTTTATTCTTTCTCTCTTCATACTCATTTTGTATCACGCACCCCTATGATAGCCACTCTCAACTTAGGTTGTTTGCCTAAGTCAA
>NW_025858951.1:0-4989 GCF_002878395.1 Capsicum annuum
TGATGTTTATACTCTAAAGTTCTTGCTTTGAAGGTAGTATGTTTCCTATTTCATCAAAGAAAACTTGTGAGTTTGAAACATGGTGGCTGATTTGTGGCTTTAACTTTTGCAGAGATCGTCCTTGACCTCATCACATTGATCTTGCTTCCAACCATTACATATATCATTGACTTGCTACTTAATTAACTCAAACTTAGATGATTAAGAGTGACTTTGAAACAAACACAGTATCTCTGTTTTGCCATGCTCCTCAGATAAACTCTTTGAACCTTGGTATTTCCATGAGTTCCCTGACATCTCTGTTGATAAAACTTTCTGCATGCCCTTTTTTGTCTCACAATCATGTCTCCTTCATGTGCTAGCTTTTGTCTTGCTTTGTGCAATTAAATAAGCTGGTAGCTAGTTTTGAATTCTTTTCTCATTTGTTTTGACATGGACTTGACTCAAAGATAAGAAACGAAGAAAAGAATGATAATTTTTGTTTGGATAACTAACTCAAGAAAGATAAAATTAAATTACAGAGAAGAAAGAAAAGACGATGAATGTCCCCTTTTAAAATAAAGAAACGAAAAATTCATCTAAAAATGACAGTCAACACTTATGATTATGCCATGTATTTTGGATTAAGCAGTTTGATCTTTTCATACAAACTTTCTACCCATTGTTGTTGAGTTAATGGCCTTGAAACTGAGTTGCTTTCTTAGGTTAATTGCATTTAAGACCCCATTCGGCTAGTGGAGCCTTGAATTCGCCAACAAGCTTCTTTTATTTTCTCTCAGATCACTATCGCCTTATGGTGCTCGTAAGGGTTTTCACCAATAATACTCTCTCATTTTTATTTCTCTCAACTTACCATCGCCTTATGGTGCCCGTAAGGATTTTCACCAATAAGACTCTCTCATTTTTATTTCTCTCTTGATTCCTTATGCCGAGGAAGACGAACAGTTCCCAAAATGCGTCATCATATGCATTGCATACTTAGCCTTAACATTCTCAAAGATTGATCTGAAGGTCTTTCTTTGGTTGTATCTTGGCTTTTGGATAAAGTTAGAAAGAAAGGATGGCATGGGGCCCAAACGACACTTGAAGTGGGTAGGACTCACAACTTTTGAAATCGACTCAAACAATGA
Source organism: Capsicum annuum (assembly GCF_002878395.1). Classification (NCBI taxonomy): domain Eukaryota; kingdom Viridiplantae; phylum Streptophyta; class Magnoliopsida; order Solanales; family Solanaceae; genus Capsicum; species Capsicum annuum. Next base: position 1,131 of record NW_025858951.1, read on the forward strand.
GGATTAACTCATGCCCCAGTTTCTTTTGACTGGGTAATTCTAAATTATTTATTTGGTTGGACCGAGCCTAGGGTAGTGCAGCCTACGTATCTCATCTTCGACAGAGGAGAATCAGGTCATGCATAGTTCTGGCAGCTTATTCTTTTTTGCTTGATTCTGACTTATTCTTCTTCTTCGTTTTTTACTCTTTTTTCTTTGTGATTTTTTTGACTTTATTTTTCTCGACGCTCTTATTTTTCTCTTTTTGGACATATTTTTCTCTTCTTTTTTTCTTTTGAAACTTTTCTGACTCTACTATTTTGTTCGACACCTTTTCTTTTGAGCTTTCTTGACTCTATCTGATTCCAAAATAGGGGTATGAAAGAAAATAACACTAAGGCTCAAACGGGGTAAACAAAGGATGACACAATGTTTGGATAGCAGAATAAAATGCCTTCATCATATCAATCCTTGAGTATGAATGTACATAACATGCAATTGGAAGTAAGAGATGATGATCATTTGAGACATTGTTTTAAGCAGATTGAGTCTGTGCATCCTACTTCTTCTGCAAACTCCACCTTTGTTGTACATTTCTCACATCGAATGACTCATACTTTCGTGAATCTGATTATCTTCTTGTTTCTCTTGATATAGGGATCACACGTCCACTATTTGACCTAATTGGGACTTGTCTTTCGATCGATGACCAAGTTGTTCTTGTGATTCTCAAAATAATTGCCTTAACCTGTCACCAAATGTCTCAGAACTCTATCTATTTTCTCATATTCTCTCTTTTTCTAACTTTAACTCTCTGATTCAATGTTCATTCTTAAACTGGATTTTAAGATCTGGCTGAAAATCTCCTTAGCATGTCATATCACTAGAGTCAACATAAAATATAATGTGGAAAGAAAACAAAACACATATTTAAAACACAAAGGAAAAGGGACACTTCATTTAGTTGAAATATAATAAAGAAAGGTTTGAACACAAACGACGCAGGGACATAACAAGATAGATCCCGAACTACAACCTTAAAGTAATTCGAAGAATAGAAAAGGAAACAAAACAAACTACCAGACCCCTTCCAAGTAGGGAGAAGGGTGACTTCTCAATCGCTCAGTCTGACAACTTAGCCACTGGTTTGCACATCATGACTAAAGCTTTCATCGCCATCAAACACTTTTCCCTCCATAAATAAGTTCTGGATCTTCATGTTTAACTCATTGATTCCCACGTATTGTGCATCGCCATGTGTTGGTGTAGTATTCTGTGTGACGCTCGAGGTGTCAACATTTTTCACTACAATTATTTTTTCCTAAATCATCTTTTCTATTTCTCTTTTCAAAGTATGACAATCTTTAGTACTATGACCCTGAACATCAGAATGATATGCATACTGTACACTAGGGTTAAATTTTCTTGAATGCGGGTCAGGAGTACACCCAAGGAGAGGAGTAATTAATCCCCCCCTGTCTCAATCTCTAGAACAAACTAGCATAGGATTCCCCAATGGGAGTGAAATTATCCTTTTCCTTCCCCCTGTTTGTGAACTCTGACCTCGAATGAAACTTGGATTTAGAGGTTCCTTGGTAAATTTGTGGGGGCTGAGGACGATGTTGAGGTGCCGGTACATGCCATTGTGAATAGAAAGACGAATCAGCATACGACTGTGCATTGTTCAAAGGATACTGAGGACATGGAATGAAATATCTTGGATTTTGAAAAGAGGAACCATGTTGCAGGTGAGTATATAGATTTGATATGTAAGCTCGGGATTGGTGCTAACAATATTGGTGAGTTGGACCTCTCGAACTCTGTTTTTGCCCTGGCACGATAATAGGTTTGTTTCCCTTCTTCTTTCTTTTAGTTTCCCTAGATTGATTGCACTATCGTTCTGAATGTTTCCTAGAATCCTTTTGTCCATCATGTTCCTCAACTTTTGATATTTCAAAGCTTTGAAGAAGGTTGACATCTGAAGACATACCCCAGTCTTACTATAAAATATCCTCTTTACCCGCAAGTCCCAGGAAACTTTCCAAGTCATTTTCTATATTCTTCACCTTCCCCACAATTTCCTCTGGCTTTTCTAGTATGCTACGCTTCTTGGTAAGAAATTTTGGCGGTCCACTTAACTTAATTGTAGGCTCAAGAGTATAGCAATGATCGTCAAGAGCCATGAACATGGGTCCACTAGAAGATTAGGGTGGCACAACCATTGAGTTGATAGCCAAAGTGAAAGCTTCACTAGAAGGTTGAGCAACAAAGGCACAAATGGTATATGGTGCTATGAACATAGTAGGCTTATACTGAGGAGCTAAAGAATGAGTGGTGAAAGTATTGGGTTTATTTGACGTGGAATGGATTCTGCGGCATGCTATGATGCATCAACAATATCAAGAAATTGACTTTGCAATTTTAGTAGAAGACTCAAGGTATTTGCAAGGTCAAAAGTGGGGAACAGAGGCGGAGGCAGCCCACTGGCCCAGGCTCGATACATTTCCATTACTTGTTGTCTTAGTCTCCAATTCTCTTCCTTTAAACTCTAAATTTCTTGACTCTTTGTTTGATCCATGATGCTACTCTCTATATCCTTGTTGGACACAACTAACCCTTTGGATTTGGTGTGATGTGGAGGACCAGCCAGAATGCCACAAACCAACCACCTTAAACTAACTGAACAAGAGATAGAAAATGCATTAAAGTTCGACACTTTTTCAAAACTCTTTTTTCCTTCTTTTTTTATAAGGTCACCGAACCCGAGAAGGGCGCCTACGCATCTCACCCCCGAAAGAGGAGAATCAGGTGTGTGTAGTTTGTGAAGTCTTGCGAAAATGGCCAATTAAACTCTTTTTCTATTCCTTGAAACTTTAAGAAGAAAAGAAAATAACAATTTGTCAAAAGAATTGACGAAAATCTTTTTGAATTTTTTTCAATTTTGACATCCCTATACAAAATGAAATCTATGATTACCAAAGAAAGATTTTTTTTTTTTTCCATTTCATACGAAAATGAAACTTGAACCTATTAAAGGAAAATCTTTTTTGTAGTTTTCTCTTAAAGATGTCTATGAAACACCTACCCTAAATGAAAAGTGAAGGAAATCTTTTTGGATTTTTCAGATTCCTATACGAAATGAAACCTATGATTACCAAAGAAAATCTTTTTGGGTTTTCAATTTTGAATTTCATATGAAAATGAAAATTGAAACTATCAAAGAAAGATCTTTTTGCAGTTTTCAATTAACGAAGTATATGACACCTACTCTAAATAAATAGTGAAGAAAATCTTTTTGGATTTTTGAAATAAGATCCCCGAACCAACAATAGGCTGCCTACGTATCTCACTCCCGGGAGAGGAGAATCAGGGGGGCGTAGTTCATCCAGATTGAACAATTAAGGATTAAAACGAACTATGACTTGACTTGAGAGACACGATTACAGACAGACGATGAGAAATAAAATCTTTTTGGGTTTTCAATTAGACTCTTCGCACAAAACTACACCAACAACTATAAAAGAGAATTTTTTTTTTGGCATTTTCGTTAGATGAAATGTATAGAACTTCTACCATTTTTGCATTTTCCTTTTATAAAAAAAAAAACTCCTAAAAAAATATTTTTTTTTTGTGGAATTTTTTTTGAATTATGAATGCATGCTAAAGGAGATAAAGGGAAAATCTTTTTTATTTTTTTTATTTTTGAGTAAATGCATGAAAAAGGTAAGAAAATCTTTTTGAATTTTTGGATTGTGAAAAATAAAAGTCATAAAGAAATCCAAAAAAACTACGAAACTCTTTTTGATTTACCTTTTTTCTTTTTCCTTTTTATTTTTTTGATTTCTCCATGCCTAGACATCTTTCTTTAATTCTAGCCCAT
>NW_025858952.1:0-1521 GCF_002878395.1 Capsicum annuum
CTAACTGAGAAATTCATACTAGCTAGGAGGAAGGGGAGAGCAGCAACATCTTATTTGTTATTTGGCCAAATACTCTTTTTGAGTGCATTTATACTACTATCTACATTCACCACTTTGATATTAGTTCGAAAATGCTCAGGAAATGAAACTACCAACCCCATCTTCAGGGATCAAACATATTTTTTTAAATTAGACCACAAAACTTTCAATATACCACCTCTTATCTAATTTCTCACGAGAACAAACTTGAACGCGGCTTGTTTTTACATACAAAAAAAAAATATGTTATCGATGTCTTCCTTAGCCCTCATTAACCAAGGGATAATGGGAAATAACGTGTGCAATTTCTGGTGACCAACTGATGGTTTTATTATACTATTATGCTATTTCATTCTCCGAAAATACCTTTTGCAATAGAAATCGACTAAAGACTAAATTTAAGAGAATTCCTGTGAAGTGGATCAAGTCAATGATGATACTTCTTTTAGCATTGGGTAGGGGAGATAAAACAAGACCCAAAATGAGAAAGAGAGACTGCTTCTTCTCATTTGCATAGATTATTTTACTTCTGACCAAACAAAGAATCTCCAAGAACATCCTCAACAAGTCCAGTGTCACGACCCAAATTCGGGATCGTGATGACACCTATCCCCTCCGCGATAGGTAAGCCAAAAACTCAATTCCAAGAACAACATCTCAAACTCATAGAAACGGGAGAAAATAGAACATAACTTATTCCGAATAATCTCATAAGTAGATACATAGTCTAGTAAAATCAATTCGTAGATGATCCCAGGTCTGGAAGTCACTAATACAAGCCAATAAAATATAGAACCCAAAGAAAATTCGAGTCTTTCAAAATGCGAAAATTGCATAAGAATAAAGCTGAAGGAGATTTCAGTAGTCGTTGAAACCAGTAGCAGTTACCTCGAATCTCCGATGATGCTAGCAACGAAGGAACCACAAGAATCAATATCCAGAGGTCGTCGGATCTGTACCTGCACGTAAGGTGCAGAAAAAGCAAGAGTGAGTACGGAACCACGTGTACTCAGCAATCATCGTCGACCGACCCTAATTCAAAGTGGTGACGAGTGACACCACATAGAACATTTAAACACAAATATACAATCTGCACTCAGGAAGGCCACATTAATCAAACAGAATAGTCCAGTTTAACAGTCATAAAGATATCATAACATAATCCAAGAATTTCTCAATTAGGCAAAATATATAATAATTACAAGGTCACAATCCACTTTAACCATTTTGAAGCAAATAAAACAATGCAATGCGATGCAATGAAATGCAAATATATATACTGTGCAGGTGTGCACTCCGATCCTATAAATATATATATAATATTGTGCAGGCGTACACTCCGATCCCATAAATATATGTAATATACTGTGCAGGCGTGCACTCCTATCCCATAAATATATATATAATATACTGTACAACCGTGCACTCCGATCCTATAAATATATATAATATACTGTGCAGGCGTGCACTCCGACCCCATAA
>NW_025858953.1:0-1094 GCF_002878395.1 Capsicum annuum
TATATACGGTATTTAATAATCTATAGTCAAAACATGTTTTTATTAAACTTGGTTTGGTTTGGGTAGTGCGATTAGCTTGTTGTAACCTTGCAATTTTTGGGTTTTATAGTTTGTGTTTGGTTCTTGGATATTTATAGTTCTGGGGTTAAGGTTTAGAAAAGTTTGTACTTTGTAAATATTTTCTATATATCCTCGGGCTATATGCTTATAAGCTTTTTTATCTTGGTTCAAACTATCTCGATATGTGGTAATTTGTGGGGGTATGTACAAGGGGTCTTTTTATATTTTTGGTATAAATGGTTTTTCAAATATCTTATTCATGTTCATTTTCTGATATCTAACTCCTTTGCTTGTACCTGCAATTGTAGATTAATAAACGTTATGGGTGTTACAGAGTGTTCCAACGTCTCCTTTTAGCTCTGGAATTTTAATGTCTTTCGATCGACATAGCTCTGCACACTGCTGAGTTAGCTGATTCATAGCTTTAAACTTCAGTTTAACTTCATTAATCTTTATCTTTTCTATTTCATTACCCGTACTGTTCACTTTCATTGAAAGCGTAGTTAGGATTTTAAGTATTTTTTCTAAAGAATCATCTTCTATTATATCAGTCTATGTAGCTTTGTCTTGATATGTAATCTGCAATAACATTTTTGTTAGTACTAATTATTTCAACTGTAAATGTAAAGTTTAATATATTTAATACTAGTTTCCGAATCTCTTTCATTGTAACTGAATTTTGTACCAACGTACCTGTGTATTATTTGTCCGTACAATAAATTTGTTATATACAATATATGGCTCAAATGCTAATAAACATTTATATAATAAATATAATTCTTTTCTATTTATTTCCCATTTTATTATTGTTTCATTAAACGTACTTGAGTAGTATCTGCAATGATGTTCTAATTTTTCTTCTTCATATCTATATTTAAGTACTCCTCATAACTATATTCACTAGCATCTGCTTCTACTATATATAAAAAAAAATTATTTTCGTCTGGAAATTGCAATTTTGGTAACTCTTTACAAAGTATTTTTATTTTCTATACTTGTTTTTTTATCTTCTTCGTTGTAATTATATTCTATAT
>NW_025858954.1:0-1963 GCF_002878395.1 Capsicum annuum
TCCCACTAGGAACAGAAGGACTCTTCCGATGTTGTTACTGGTATGCTTTGTATATTTCAGTTTGATGTGTATACTTTGTTGGATCCTGGATCCATTTTCTCATATGTTACACCTTTGATTACTGTGAATTTTGAAATGAGTCTTAAAATTATTCCTGAGCCTAACCTAGTTTTTACACCAGTGGGTGATTCGATTGCTGCCCAGAAAGTGTATGAAAAATATCCTATGACCGTTCTTCATAGAGTCTTATTGGCTGATCTGATTGAGTTATACATGGTAGATTTTGATGTAATTTTGGGTATCGACTGGTTCTATTCTTCTGATGCCTCTATTGATTGTCAGACCCGAGTGTTCATGTTTCAGTTTTTGGGTGCATCGGTGTTTGAGTGGTCTGGGAATTCTGTGTCAGCCAAGAGTCATTTTATCTCTTACCTCAAACTAGAAAGCTTATTTTCAAGAGGTGTATTTACCATTTGGTTAGAGTCAAAGAAACTAAGTTTGAGACTCCAACTCTCCAGTTTGTAAATGTCATCAATGAGTTTTCGAATGTCTTTCTGGATGATCTCCCAGGGATACCTCCTGATAGAGAGATAGAGTTCAGAATTGATCTTCTTCTGGATACTCAGCCCATTTCTATTCCTCCTTACTGTATGGCCCCTGCAGAACTTAAGGAGTTGAAAGAGAAACTCAAAGATCTACTAGATAAGGGTTTCATAAGGCCCAGTGTTTCTCTTTGGGGTTCTCCAGTGTTGTTTGTGAGAAAAAAAGATGGCTCTTGTGTATGTGAATTGATTACCGCCAACTGAATAAAGTCACCATCAAGAATAAGTACCCCCTTCTGAGAATAGATGATTTGTTTGACCAATTGCAAGGTGCAAGTTATTTCTCAAAGATAGACCTTCGTTTCTGCTATCATCAACTCAAAGTTAGGGAGTGTGACATTCCAAAACTATTTTTTGAACTTGTTATGGCCATTTTGAGTTTCTTGTTATGTCTTTCGAGTTAATTAATGCCCCAGCAGCTTTCATGGACCTCATGAATTGAATGTTCAGATCATATCTGGATATGTTTGTCATAGTGTTTATCGATGATATACTGGTGTACTCCCGTAGTGAGAATGAAAATTCTAATCATCTCTGAACTATCTTGCAAACCCTTAGAGATCACAAGTTGTTTGCCAAGTTTAATAAGTGTGAGTTTTAGCTAAGGTCAGTTGTTTTTTGGGTCATATCATTTTTTTCGAGGGTATTAGAGTTGATCCCCAAAAGACTGAAGTTGTAAAAAATTGGCCTAGACCTATTTCTCTGATTGATATTTGAAGTTTCTTGGGTTAGCTGGCTATTGCTTCCATTTCGTTGAGGGTTTCTCCTCTATAGCATCTCTTATGACTTTGTTGACCCAAAAGAAAGTGATGTTATTGTGGTCTGAATCTTGTGAGAAGAGTTTTCAAGAGTTGAAGACTCAACTCACTTCAGCCCCTTTTTTTACTTTGCCTGATGGTGTTGATGGTTTTGTGGTGTACTGTGATGCTTCGAGATTGGGGTTGGTTTGCATATTGATGCAGAAGAGTAAGGTGATAGCTTATGCTTCTAGACAGTTGAAACCCCATAAGAAAAATTACCCCACCCATGACCTTGAGCTGCTGTTGTGTTTGCTTTGAAAATCTAGAGACACTATTTAAATGGTGTCTATGTTGATGTTTTCACTGATCATAAGAGTCTGCAGTATGTTTTTACCCAGAGAGAATTAAATCTTAGGCAGAGATGATGGTTAGAATTATTAAAGGACTATGATGTGAGTGTGTTGTACCATCCGGGCAATGGCAATGTTGTGGCGGATAGCCTAAGTAGATTGTCCATGGGTAGTGTTTCGCATGTGGTAGAAGATAAGAAAGAATTGGCTCATGATGTATATCATTTGGCTAGATTGGGGGTTAGGTTGTTTGACTCTGCTGAAGGTAGTA
>NW_025858955.1:0-1949 GCF_002878395.1 Capsicum annuum
ATTCGAATGTTAGTTGCATTAGTAGTGGTATATGGTCTTGAAATCCATCAAATAGATTGAAAATAATTTTCTTAAATAGAGAATTAGAGAAAGAAATTTACATAGAACAACTCTAGAATTTTGTGGCTTTGGTAAGAAAAAAGAAGTGTAAAAGTTTGTTAAGTCACTATATGGACTAAAGCAAGCATCCAAATAAAGACATGTAAAACTTGACCAAACCATGTTGGCAAATGGAATAAAGATAAATGAGTGTGATAAATGTGTTTAAATTAAAGACACTCCAAATCTCAAAGTCATTATTTATTTGTATGTGGATAACATGTTGATCATTAGTAGACACATTTACGACATAAATGCTACGAAATAAATGCTTGAGATTAAATTTGATATAAAAGACCTTGGAGTTGCTGATATGATCTTACGGATAAGAATTCATAGAACTTAAGTATTGGCATAGTCTCATTACATTTAAAGGTACTTAAAATGTTTAGGTATTTGAATTTCAATATTACCAATATTCCATTAGATGTGAGATTTCCCCTTTGAAAGAATGAAGGTAAAAGTGACTCAAATTGGAGTATGTAAGAGTGTTTGAAAGTTGGATGTATATCATGAATTGTATGTGACTAGACATAATATATGTTATAAGTAAATTGAATTGGTACACGAGTATTCCCAATCAAACTCATTGAATGGCAATGAAAAGAGTTCTGGAGTATCTAAAACATACTCAATACTAGGCTTTACATAATAGGAAATATCCTATGATAATTGAAGAATATAGTGCTGAAAACTGAATCACCGGATCAAATAAAGTAAAATCTACTAGTGGATATTATTTTCTCTAGGTAGAAGACCAGTCTCTTCGAAATCATCCAAACAGGCATATATTGCCTGCTCTATAATGAAATCTGAACATATCAAATTAAATAAAGCTGATAAAGAAGATGAATGACTCCATAATTTCTTAGAAGATATTCCTTATTGGCCCAAACCTTTATCACCATTGCGCATACACTATGGTAGCCAAGATGTAATAAGCAGGGTAGGAAGCATGATGTATAACTGTAAATTTTATTATAATACCATTATAAAACTATTCTCTAGTAGAATTTTCACGGTTGACTATGTGAGGTCAAAGGATAAGGTGTCAGATCCAAGGCCTAACTATAGAGGGAGTTGAGAGATCATACAAGGGAATGGATTTACGGCCTAGGACTAGCCATCACAGAGGTAACTCTAACTAGAAGAATAGAGATACAAAGATCAAAGTTCAAGGAGATCAAATAAATTGATGACTGAAGGTTCAACATTGTCAATTAACTCAACGCATTCTCATAATGAAGACAATGTTCAGAAAACAAGGATAAGGCTTATGTTTGAAGTTTTTTAATGGTTTTTAGGTTTGGAAGATATGACCAAATAGTTTAATCTATTGTATTAAATGTTTAAAAATCACCTATATGAGGGTAAAGTGGATGTTGTATCAAGGAGAATGATAGTAAAAGTCGATTCTCTAAGCTCTTAAGCAATCAAAAACTGTTCATGGATAAAATGAACAAAACCATGAGAAACATAGATGGTAAAAGGATAGTTGTATGACTTATATTGTCAAGGTATACAATAAAGTTTAACAGTTCAAAGATATCACATCTATCAATTGACTAAGCACATCTGATATAAGTTCACAACAAAAAGTTCAAAGGAAAATCCACTTATCTAGATATAATTAGTCTTTGCTTGTAAATCATACACTTGTTCGTATAATTTTTTTTAAAATCTAATAGTCATTTCCCATTCATATGGGGGATTGTTAGGTTTTTAAGAGGTGAGAATGAAAAATGAATAGGTATTTTTTTTTAAAAGACACTAATAGAAAGGATGCAATTTGAATAGGCATTTTTTCACTTTGGATAGTTATGACCTTTCTAATGGGTTGTGACTTTTTT
>NW_025858956.1:10000-14708 GCF_002878395.1 Capsicum annuum
CTCTACGCATTTCACCGCTCCACTAGAAATTCCCTCTGCCCCTACCATACTCCAGCTTGGTAGTTTCCACTGCCTATCCAGGGTTAAGCCCTGGGATTTGACGGCAGACTTAAAAATCCACCTACAGATACTTTATGCCTAATCATTCCGGATAACGCTTGCATCCTCCATATTACCAGGGCGGCTGGCATAGAGTTAGTCGATGCTTATTCCTCAGATACCATCATTGCTTCTTCTCCGGGAAAAGAAGTTCACAACTCATGGGCCATCTACCTCCACGCGGCATTGCTTCATTAGGCTTTTGTCCATTGCAGAAAATTCCCCACTACTGCCTCCCGTAAGAGTCTGGGCCATGTCTCAGTCCCAGTGTGGCTGATCATCCTCTCGGACCAGCTACTAATCATTGCCTTGGTAAGCTATTGCCTCACCAACTAGCAAATCAGACGCGAGCCCCTCCTCTGGCGGATTCCTCCTTTTGCTCCTCAGTCTACGGGGTATTAGCAGCCATTCCCCTCCCAAGGGCAGGTTTTTACGCGTTACTCACCCGTCTGCCACTGCAAATATCATTTCCCATGTTTTTCATCCGACTTGCATGTGTTAAGCATGCCGCTAGTGTTCATCTTGAGCCAGGATCGAACTCCCTATGAGATTCACAATTGCATTACTTATAGCTTCCTTGTTCGTAGACAAAGCGGATTCAAAATTGTCTTTCATTCCAAGTCATAACTTGTATCCATGCTCTTCATATTCGCTCGGAGTTCTCTCCCAGAAATATAGCCATCCCTACCCCCTTACATCAATCTCACAAGCCTCTTATCCATTCTCATTGAACGACGGCGGGGGAGCAAATCTAACTAGAAAAACTCACATTGGGTTTAGGGATAATCCGGCTCAAACTGATGACTTCCACCACGTCAATTTGAGACTCTACCGCTGAGTTACATCCCTTCCCCACCCCATCGAGAAATAGAATTGACTAATCCTAAGTCAAAGGGTCGAGAAACTCAACGCCACTATTTTTGAACAACTTGGAGCCGGGCCTTCTTTTCGCACTATTACGGATATAAAAATAATGGTCATAATCGGATTCAATTATCAATTGCCCCTATCGGAAATAGGATTAACAACCGATTTTGAAGGAACGAACTGGAGTTACATATTTTTTCCATTAAAGAGTTCTTATGCATTTCTACGCCCCATTGAGACCCCAAAAAATGGACAAATTCCTTTTCTTAGGAACACATACAAGATTCGTCACTATAAAAAGGATAATGGTAACCCTACAATTAACTACTTCATTTATGAATTTCATAGTAATAGAAATACATGTCCTATCGAGACAGAATTTGGAACTTCCTATCCTCTGTCTTAGTAGGCAAAGATTTACCTCCGTGGAAAAAATGATTCATTCGGATCGACATGAGAGTCCAACTACATTGCCAGAATCAATGTTGTATATTTGAAAGAGGTTGACCTCCTTTCTTCTCTCATGGTACACTCCTCTTCCTGCCGAGCCCCTCTTCTCCTCGATCCACAGAGACAAAATGTAGGACTGGTGCCAAAAGTTCATCACGGAAGAAAGGACTCACTAAGTTGGGATCACTAACTAATACTAATCTAATATAATAGTCTAATATATATAATATACTAATATAACTAATATAATAGAAAATACTAATATAATAGAAAAGAACTTTCTTTTCTGTATACTTTCCCTGGTTCCATTGCTACCGCAGGCTTTATCCAATCGACCAAATGAGATAGATATCCCTTCAACATAGTTCATCAGAAGGATCTCGGAGACCCACAAAAGTACAAAAGCCAGGATCTTTTAGAAAATGGATTCGTATTCAAAGAGTGCATAACCCCATGGATAATCTCACACTAACCCGTCAATTTGGGATCCAAATTTGAGATTTTCCTTGGGAGGTATCAGGAAGGGTTTGGAATGGAATAATATCGATTCATATAGAAGAAAGGGTTCTCTATTGATTCAAAACCTGTATCTATGGAATAGGGATCAAGGAAGGGGAAAACCCAAGATTTCACATGGTAGTTTTATCAATCTGATTTATTTCGTACCTTTCGTTCAATGAGAAAATAGGTCAAATTCTAGAGGATCAAACCTATGGGACTTAAGGAATGATATAAAAAAAGAGAGGGAAAATATTCATATTAAATAAATATGAAGTAGAAGAACCCAGATTCCAAATGAACAAATTCAAACCTGAAAAGGATCTTGAGGTACCTCAAAGGTTATCTTGGCAAAGGGATTGATCAAGAAAGATCTTTTGTTCTTCTTATATATAAGATCGTGATTCGATCCACATATGTTTGGTAAAGAGAATAATCTTATCCTTTGAGAATAATAAAAAATCGAAAGTGTTCAATTAGAACATGAAAACATGACTAAATTGGTCCTAGTTACTCTTTGGGGCAGAGTGGAAGAAGGGGGGATTCTCGAATGCGGGAAAGGATCCAATAATTTCAAAAGAATTGAACGAGCAGCTGTATAAGGTGAAAATCTCATGTACGGTTCTGTAGAGTGGCAGTAAGGGTGACTTATCTGTCAACTTTTCTACTATCACTCCAAAAAAACCAAACTCTGCCTTACGTAAAGTTCCTAGAGTACGATTGACCTCTGGATTTGAAATCACTTCTTATATACCCGGTATTGGCCATAATTCACAAGAACATTCTGTAGTCTTAGTAAGAGGGGGAAGGGTTAAGGATTTACCCAGTGTAAGATATCACATTATTCGAGGAACCCTAGATGCTATCGGAGTAAAGGATCGTCAACAAGGGCGTTCTAGTGCGTTGTAGATTCTTATCCAGTACTTGTATCATTTGATGATGCCATGTGAATCACCAAAAACATGTGAAGTGTATGGCTAACCCAATAACGAAAGTTTTGTAAGGGGACTGGAGCATGCTACCATGAGACAAAAGATCTTCTTTCTAAAGAGATTAGATTCGGAACTCTTATATGTCCAAGGTTCAATATTGAAATAATTTCAGAGGTTTACTCTGACTTTGTCCATGTCAACAAATAATTTGAAATACCTCGACTTTTTTAAAATAGGTCTGAGTCAAATAGCAATGATTCGAAGCCCTTCTTTTTAAACTATTTCGGAAACCCAAGGACTCAATCGTATGGATATGTAAAATACAGAATTTCCAATCCTAGTAGGAAAGGGAGGGAAATGGATACTCAATTTAAAGTGAGTAAATAGAATTCCATAATTGATCTCATAGATACATATAGAATTCTGTAGAAAGCCATATTCGATGAAAGTCGTATGTACGGCTTGGAGGGAGATCTTTCATATCTTTCGAGATCCACCCTACAATATGGGGTAAAAAGCCAAAATAAGTTATTTTAGCCCTTATAAAAAGAAAACTGATTCTTGAACCCCTTTCACACTCATGTCACGTCGAGGTAATACAGAAAAAAATAGCAAAATCCGATCCAATTTATCGTAATCGATTAGTTAACATGTTGGTTAACCGTATTCTGAAACATGGAAAAAAATCATTGGCTGATCAAATTATATATCGAGCCGTGAAAAAGATTTAACAAAAGACAGAAACAAATCTACTATCCATTTTACATCAAGCAATATGTGGAGTAACTTCTGATATAGCAGTAAAAGCAAGACATGTAGGTAGATCGACTCATCAAGTTCCCATTGAAATAGGATCCAAACAAGTAAAACCACTTGCCATTCGTTGGTTATTAGCGGCATCCCAAAAACGTCTGTGTAAAAATATGGCTTTCAAATTAAGTTCCAAATTAGTGGATGCTGCCAAAGAGAGTGGCGATGACATATGCAAAAACAAAGAGACTCATAGAATGGTAGAGGCAAATAGAGCTTTTGCATATTTTCAGTAATCCATGAACAGGATCTATACATCTTGATCGAAAAAGAATCAAAAGAAAAATAAAGAATCAGAATTGATCGATAGATTTCTCAAAACAAACAAAAAGGAAATGAAAGATAAAATATAAATCATGGATCAACTAAGCCCTCTCGGGGACTTTCTTAAAGAGGAACCTCATGTAAATACCATGGAATAGGGTTTGATCCTATTAATGGAGATTCGTAACTATTTCCAAAATGGAAAGTTCGACACAATTGGGATTTTTTTTTGAAATTGGAAACAGTTACTAATTCATGATCTGGCATGTACAGAATGAAAACTTCATTCTCGATTCTATGAGAATTTTTATGAAAGCCTTTCATTTGCTTCTCTTCGATGGAAGTTTTATTTTCCCAGAAAGTATCCTAATTTTTTGATTCTTCTTCTGATGATTGATTCAACCTCTGATCAAAAAGATATACCTTGGTTATATTTCATCTCTTTAAGAAGTTTAGTAATGAGCATAACGGTGCTATTGTTCCGATAGAGAGAAGAACCTATGATTAGCTTTTTGGGAAATTTCCAAACGAACAATTTCAACGAAATCTTTCAATTTCCTATTTTACTATGTTCAACTCTATGTATTCCTCTATCCGTAGAGTACATTGAATGTACAGAAATGGATATAACAGAGTTTCTCTTATTCGTATTAACAGCTACTCTAGGGGGAATATTTTTATGCAGTGCTAACGATTTAATAACTATCTTTGTAGCCCCTGTTTTAGTTTATGCTCCTAACTATTATCTGGATATACCAAGAAAGATGTACGGTCTAATAAGGCTACTA
>NW_025858956.1:17708-20208 GCF_002878395.1 Capsicum annuum
TGCGAACAGCTTGATGAACTATCTCCCTTCAACCCTTTGAGCAAAATGCGTCAAAAGAAAAGGAAGGAAAATCCATGGACCGATCCCATCTCCACCTCGTAGGAACTACGAGATCACCCCAAGGACGTCTTCGGCTTTCGGGGGTCATGGACCGACCATAGAACCCTGTTTAATAAGTGGAACGTATTATCTGTCCGCTCACAGGTTGGGCAATCAGGGTCGGAGAAGGGCAATGACTCATTCTTAAAACCAACGTTCTTAAGACCAAAGAGTCTGGCGCAAAGGGGGAAAGCCGTCCGTTCCTGGTTCTCCTGTAGTTGGATCCTCTGAAACCACAAGAATCCTTAGTTAGAATGGGATTCCAACTTAGCACCTTTTGAGTGAGATTTTGAGAAGAGTTGCTCTTTGGAGAGCACAGTACGATGAAAGTTGTAAGCTATGTTTGGGAGGTATTTATTATCTATCGTTGGCCTCTATGGTAGAATCAGTCGGGGGACCTGAGAGGCAGTGGTTTACCCTGCAGCGGATGTCAGCGGTTCGAGTCCACTTCTCTCTAACTCGTGAACTTAGTCGATACAAAGCTTTATGATAGCACCCAATTTTTCTGATTCGGCGGTTCGATCTATGATTTATCATTTATGGACATTGATAAGATCCATCCATTTAGCAGCGCCTTAGGATGGCATAGCCTTAAAAGTAAAGGGCGAGGTTCAAATGAGAAAAGGCTTACAGTAGATACCTAGGCACCCAGAGATAAGGAAGGGCGTAGTAATCGACGAAATGCTTTAGGGAGTTGGAAATAAGCATAGATCCAAAGATTCCCCAATAGGGCAACCTTTCAAACTGCAGTTGAATCCATGGGCAGGGAAGAGACAACCAGGCGAACTAAAACATCTTTGTAGCTAGAGAAAAAGAAAGCAAAAGTGATTCCCATAGTAGCAGTGAGCGAAATAGGAGCAGCCTAAACCAGGAAAATAGGGATGTGGGAGAGCAATACAAGTGTCGTGCTTCTAGGCGAAGGACCCTGAATGCTACACCCTAGATGGCAAAAGACCAGTAGCCAAAAGCATCACTAGCTTACTCTCTGACCCGAGTAGCATGGGGCATATGGAATCCCGTGTGAATCAGCAAGGACCACCTTGGAAGACTAAATACTCCTGGGTGACCAATAGCGAAGTAGTACCATCACGGAAGGGTGAAAAGATCCCCCATCGGGGAGTGAAATAGAACATGAAACCATAAGTTACCAAGCAGTGGGAGGAGCCATGGCTCTAACCGCGTGCCTATTGCAGAATGAGCCAGCGACTCATAGGAAGTGGCTTGGTTAAGGGAACCCACCGGAGCCGTAGCAAAAATGAGTCTTCATAGGGCAATTGTTACTGCTTATGGACCCAAACCTAGGTGATCTATCCATAACCAGGATGAAGCTTGTGTGAAACTAAGTGGAGGTCCGAACCGACTGATGTTGAAGAATCAGCGGATAAGTTGTGGTTAATAATAAAATACTACTCGAACCCAGAGCTAGCTTGTTCTCCCTGAAATGCATTGAGGCGCAGAAGTTGACTGGACATCTAGGGGTAAAGCACTATTTTGGTGCAGGCCACGAGAGCGGTACCAAATCGAGGAAAACTCTAAATACTAGGTATCACCTTAAAATTAAAAAAGAGGGGTCAAAGTCAGCTAGTGAGACGATGAGGGATAAGCTTCATCGTCGAGAGGGAAACAACCCGGATTACCAGCTAAGGCCCCTAAATGGCCACTCAGTGATAAAGGAGGTAGGGGTGCAGAGACAGCCAGGAGGTTTGCCTAGAAGCAGCCACCCTTGAAAGAGTGCATAATAGCTCACTGATCGAGCGCTCTTGCGCCGAAGATGAATGGGGCTAAGCGATCTGCCAAAGCTGTGGGGTGTAAAAATACATCGGTAGGGGAGCGTTCCACCTTAGAAGAAAGCCTCCGCATGAGCGGTGGTGGATGAAGCGAAAGCGAGAATGTCAGCTTAAGTAATGCAAACATTGGTGATAATCCAATGCCTCGAAAACCTAAGGGTTCCTCCGCAAGGTTCATCCACAAAGGGTGATTCAGGGCCTAAGATCAAGCCGAAAGGCATAGTCGATGGACAACAGGTGAATATTCCTGTACTAACACTTGTTGGTCCCGAGGGATGGAGGAGGCTAGGTTAGCCGAAAGATGGTTATCGGTTCAAGAACATAAGGTGTCCCTGCCCTTTTTTCAGGGTAAGAAGGGGTAGAGAAAATGCCTCAAGCCAATATTCGAATACCATGCGCTACGGTGCTGAAGTAACCCATGCCATACTCCCAGAAAAAGCTCAAACGACTTTGAGCAAGAGGGTACCTATACCCGAAACTGACACAGGTGGGTAGGTAGAGAATACCTAGGGGCATGAGACAACTCTCTCTAAGGAACTCGGCAAAATAGCCCCGTAACTTTGCGAGACGGGGTGCCTCTTCACATCACAAAGGGGGTCGTAGGCGTGAGACTA
>NW_025858956.1:28410-36529 GCF_002878395.1 Capsicum annuum
CCAATATTGGGTTATTTACATAGAGGGATGGAGAAAATTGGGGAAAATCAAACAATTATACAATATTTACCTTATGTAACACATTGGGATTATTTAGCTACTATGTTCACAGAAGCAATAACTACAAATGGACCCAAACAATTAGGTAATATTCAAGTACCTAAAAGGGCTAGCTATATCAGAGTCATTATGTTGGAGTTAAGTCGGATCGCTTCTCATTTGTTATGGCTCGGTCCTTTTATGGTGGATATTGGTACGCAGACCCCTTTCTTTTATATTTTTTGAGAAAGAGAATTGATATATGACCTATTCAAAGCTACTACCGATATGCGAATAATGCATAATAATTTTTGTATTGGAGGAGTGGTTGCCGATCTACCCTACGGCTGGGTAGATAAATGTTTGGATTTTTGCAATTATTTTTTAATAAGGGTTGTTGAGTATCAAAAAATTATTACCGGGAATCCTATTTTTTTAGAACGAGTTGAAGGCATAGGCATTATTGGGCAAGACGAGGCATTAAATTGGAGTTTATCGGGACCAATGCTACGACCTTCCAGAATAGAATGGGATCTTCGTAAAGTTGATCATTATGAGTCTTACGACAGATTTGATTGGAATCTTCAATGGCAACGAGAAGGGGATTCATTATTTAGTACGAATCGGTGAAATGACAGAATCTATAAAGATTATTCAACATGCTCTGGAAGGAATTCCCGAAGGGCCTTACAAAAATTTAGAAATTCAACGTTTTGACAAATTAAAAGATCCTGAATGGAATGATTTTGAATATCAGTTTATTAGTAAAAAACCTTCTCTAGCTTTTGAATTATTGAAAAAAGAACTTTATGTGAGAGTTGAAGCCCCAAAAGGAGAATTGGGAATTTTTATCATAGGAGATCAGAGCGGTTTTCCTTGGAGATAGAAAATTCGGCCACCAGGTTTTATCAATTTGCAAATTCTTCCTCAGTTAGTTAAAAGAATGAAATTCACTGATATTATGACAATACTAGGTAACATAGATATCGTTATGGGAGAAGTTGATCGTTGAAATAATAATTGATACAACAGAAATAGAGACTATCAATTCTTTTTCCAAATTGGAACCCTTAAAAGAAGCCTATGGGATCATATGGATGTTTGTCCCTATTTTGATTCGTGTTAGGAATCACAATAGGTATACAATTAATTGTTTGGTTAGAAAGAGAAATATCTATGGGAACACAACAATGTATCAGACCGGAATATGTCGGCCCTTTAGGAATTCTTCAAGCTTTAGCAGATGGGACAAAACTACTTTGAAAGAGAACCTTATTCCATCTACAGGATATACTCATTTATTCAGTATCGGACCATCCATAGCAGTAATATCTATCTTTCTAAGTTATTCAATAATTCCTTTTGGAAATTACCTTGTTCTAGCTGATCTTAGTATTGGTGTTTTTTTATCGATTGCCATTTCATGTATTGCTCCCGTTGGACTTATTATGTCAGGATATGGATCAAATAATAAATATTCCTTTTTAGGTGGTTTACGGGCAGCCGCCCAATCAATTAGTTATGAAATACCATTAGCTCTATGTGTGTTATCAATATCTCTACGTGTGATTCGATGAGACCTAAAATTTCTCCAAATTCTTTTATTTCTAGAAACTCTAGAAACAAGGATAAAAAGATTTGATTGACTATATATATTTTAATTTTTCTTCAGCATTTGAGTTGATGAACTAAACCAGATAGTTATATGAGTGAAAGAAAATGGCTTCTAAATTTGCAGTAAAAAGGTTGAGTCTCATTTCCTATGTACAAAAATCAAATGGTGAAAAAAGTAAACATATGCAAGAGAGATTGTTTACCCCAAGATTGATGAATTGTCATGATAGCTTGAAGCGGGTTCAAAATATCAACTGTATCAACTTTATGGGGTTTTTACTGTCTATTACCATAGATGGATTTCCACAACGAGAGGTTGAAAGCAAAAATGAGTGGATGGTTAGGAAGACCAAGATACACAAAGGATTAGTAATTGAGATTATGGAAGTTATCCAAGAGGATATTTCTGAACATAAAAGGAATTTGAATTGGGGCTTTGCATTCGTAGAAATGATCAAGAAGTACTCCCCATGATTCTGATCCAGAGTATGTTCCTATCCACTTAGTAAGTAAATAACTATCAAGAATGAAGTAATCTTTTACTTTGGTTAAAGAAAGGCCCTTTTTCTGAGAAAGGAGAATAGGAATGAAATAAAATAAATCGAAATAGAAAGAAAAGAACCAAATTGCAAAAGCAAAAAGGGGGGATGTCTTTTTTTTTTTAATTCTTTCTTTCCTATAATTAATTTTTGATTTCGATTTAGAGAGAAAATTTTTGTCATGATTCATGAACTAATGGACTCTCTAATTTTTTTCGTAATTGAAAATCCATAGTTGAAATGTATATAGGATATTGCTATAAAGAGCATTTTATTTAACGATAAGGTTATTAATCAACAAAGAAAAAATAAAATTCTTAAAAGATGAGATCAATTCAGAAGCACTTATTTATTAGTTTTAAATATAGCAGACAGAATTCCATTGGTCTAATTTAGGACTTTAGGATAGATTTTGACTCTATCTGACAAACATATCAAGATAAAGAGTAGGAAAGGGCCCTTAGATTTATTTATGACCTCTAAGGAGCCATATGAGGTGAAAATCTCACGTACGGTTCTATAATAGCGATGGGTACAGTTATGTTATCATTGACTATGATTATCTAACAGTTCAAGTACAGTTGATATAGTGGAAGCGCAGTCAAAATATGGTTTTTGGGGGTGAAATTTGTGGCGTTAACCCATTGGGTTTATCTTTTTTCTAATTTCTTCTCTAGATGAGTGTGAAAGATTTCCTTTTGATTTACTAGAAGCAGAAGAAGAATTAGTAGTAGGGTATCAAACCAAATATTTAGGTATCAAATCTGGTTTATTTTACATTGCTTCATATCTGAATCTACTAGTTTCTTCATTATTTGTAACAATTCTTTACTTGGGAGGTTGGAATCTTTCTATTCCATACATATTTGGTCCTGAGCTATTTGGCATAAATAAAAGGGGTAAAGTCTTTGGAACACTAATTGGTATCTTTATCATATTAGCCAAAACTTATTTGCTTTTGTTCATTCCTATTGCAACAAGATGGACTTTACCAAGGCTGAGAATGGACCAACTATTAAATCTTGGGTGGAAATTTCTTTTACCTATTTCTCTAGGTAATCTATTATTGACAACCTCATCCCAACTTTTTTCACTGTAAAAGACCATAATATTCTAGATTCATGACTTGTCTCAAACAAGAGAAAGAAACAAGCATAAAATCTTTGTTATAGATATTCTAAATATGCTCCCTATGATAACTGAATTCATAAATTATGGTCAACAAATAATACGAGCTGCCAGATACATCGGCCAAGGTTTCATGATTACCCTATCACATGCAAATCGTTTACCTGTAACTATTCAATACCCGTACGAAAAACTGATCACACCGGAACGTTTTCGAAGCCGAATACACTTTGAATTTGATAAATGCATTGCTTGTGAAGTATGTCTGCATATATGTCCTATAGATTTACCCGTTGTTGATTGGAAGTTGGAAACTGATATTCGAAAGAAACGATTACTTAATTACATTATTGATTTTGGAATCTGTATATTTTGTGGTAATTGCATTGAGTATTGCCCAACAAATTGTTTATCAATGACCAAAGAATATGAACTTTCTACTTATGATCGTCATGAATTGAATTATAATCAAATCGCTTTGGGTCTCTTACCAATGTCAGTAATTGATGATTACACAATTCGAACAATTTTGAATTTACTTCAAATAAACAATGAATAAATTCCTAATTTGATTTGAAAAAAATTATGAATTACGAAGGCTTAGTTCGTATCTAAAAGAATGAGATTTTTGCTTGGTCAATTCAAACTAGTGGTTGCTTAATGAGACTCCTAGCTTAATTTAGATTGACAACAAAACGGATTTCTATATTATAATAGTAATGGTTTTAAAGTAGATAAATGATATCAAAAATAGATAGGTTTAAACTACTCTTTCAACGAATAAAGAATTGATAGTGGTCCGATAAAATAAAAACATCTACGTCAATTCATACCCATTACAATTTCATTCAATTAAGAATTTAAAAGTATCATATAAATAGAGAAACTACTTTTTTCCTGGTCAGGTCAATAAAGTCATGAAATTCTTCGTTTTTGATTTTTTTTATAAAAAATAGATTTATCTGAACCAATAATGATTTTCTTTTAGTCTTTCTAGGATCGGGTCTTATATTAAGGGGTCTAGGAGTGGTATTACTTCCCAATCCAATTTATTCTGCCTTTTTCTTGGCGTTGGTTCTTTTTTGTACATCGTTATTCTATATTCTATCTAACTCCTATTTTGTAGCTGCTGTGCAGCTGCTTATTTACATAGGAGCTATAAATGTTTTAATCATTTTTGTTGTGATGTTCATGAATAGTTCAGAATATTACAAAGATTTTCATCTTTGTACCGTAGGAGATGGAATTACTTCGATGGTTTGTATAAGTCTTTTTATTTCACTAATTACTACTATTTCATGTACGTCATGGTACGGTATTATTTGGACTACAAGATCAAACCAGGTTATAGAGCAAGATTTTCTAAGTAATAGTCAACAAATTGGAATTCATTTATCAACAGATTTTTTTCTTCCATTTGAACTTATTTCAATAATCCTTTTAGTTGCTTTAATAGGTGCAACTGCTGTAGCTCGGCAATAAAAAATTTCTATCAAAACTTGGAATTCAAATAAAATTTTGTTCTGTCTTATCACATTCATTTTCCTTCAATTATATTTGAATTTCAGCTGTATAAATAGAAAGACTTTAGGTCAATCTAGTACCAATATATTTCGTTGTTCCATACTTGTTATATACTAGTCAATTAAATTGGTTGAATTGTTGTTCATATTGAAAGGAGTCGAGATTGATAATGAGTTGTTTCATGATTCTCAAGCATGTACTTGTTTTGAGTGCCTATTTATTTTCTATCGGTATCTATGGATTGATAACAAGTCGAAATATGGTTAGAGCCCTCATGTGTATTTAACTTATATTGAATACGGTTAATATAGATTTTGTAAAATTTTCTGATTTTTTTGATAATCGTCAATTAAAAGGAGACATTTTCTCAATTTTTGTTATAGCTATTGCAGCTGCTGAAGCAGCCATTGGACTGGCTATTGTTTCATCAATTTACCATAACAGAAAATCAACTCGTATCAACCAATCAAATTTGTTGAATAATTAGTATTAATCATCTAGATTCTAATATTGATAAGTCAATTTTAATTAGCATGTTTGCTACATAAGGTATGATCTTGTTTGCAAAATATAAGAAATCAAAGTATTTTGGCCTCTCTTATATTTCATAAACCAATCCCGAAGGGGGTTGATTAGAAAATTATGATAACTCATTGATTCGTCTGGTATCTAAATATATGATTTGTTTCTAAGTTTACTAGATCAAAAATTTATAACATTCAAAAACGTATAGACCTAATATTACATTCAGTAAAGAATTATGATAAGTGTATAGGATGTACGCAATGTGTCTGAGCCTGTCCCACCGATGTATTAGAAATGATACCTTGGGACAGTTGTAAGGCTAAACAAATTGCTTCTGCTCCACGAACAGAGGACCGTGTTGGTTGTAAGAGATGTGAATCTGCTTGTCCAACAGATTTCTTAAGTGTACGAGTTTATTTATGGCATGAAACAACTCGCAGTATGGGTCTAGCTTATTGATACGTTCGATAAAACTCTACTCGAATCCATTTAATTTTTTTTACCGACAAACCTGTACTCGAAAATAAAAATATTTTGAGCACGGGTTTTTTTGGTCCAAGTGTATCTTTTCTTTACTACGAATTATTTTCCTTGGTTAACAATAATTGTTTTTTTTCCGATATTTGCGGGTTCTTTAATTTTCTTTCTTCCCCATAAAGGAAATCGGGTAATTAGGTGGTATACTCTGTGTATATGTATTTTAGAACTCCTTATAACGACTTATGCATTTTGTTATCATTTCCAATCGGATGATCCATTAATACAACTAGTGGAGGATTATAAATGGATCAATTTTTTTGATTTCCATTGGAGATTAGGAATAGATGGACTTTCTATAGGACCCATTTTATTAACAGGATTTATCACTACCTTAGCGACTTTGGCGGCTTGGCCAGTTACTCGAGATTCTCGATTATTCCATTTTCTCATGTTAACAATGTATAGTGGCCAAATTGGATCATTTTCGTCTCGGGACCTTTTACTTTGTTTCATCATGTGGGAGTTAGAATTAATTCTTGTTTATCTACTTCTAGCCCTGTGGGGAGGAATGAAACGTCTGTACTCAGCTACAAAATTTATTTTGTACACGACAGGGAGTTCTGTTTTTCTCTTAATGGGAGTTTTAGGTATTGCTTTATATGGTTCTAATAAACCAACATTAAATTTTGAAACATCAGTTAATCAGTCATATCCTGTGGTTTTAGAAATAATCTTCTATATTGGATTTTTTTTTGCTTTTGCTGTCAAATCGCCCATTATCCCCCTACACACATGGTTACCAGATACCCATGGAGAAGCACATTACAGTACTTGTATGCTTCTAGCTAGAATCTTATTAAAAATGGGAGCGTATGGATTAATTAGAATCAATATGGAATTATTACCTCATGCCCATTCTATATTTTCTCCTAGGTTGATGATAATAGGTACAATACAAATAATCTATGCAACTTCAACATCTCTTGGCCAACGGAATTTAAAAAAAAGAATAGCATATTCCTCTGTCTTTCATATGGGTTTCATAATTATAGGAATTAGTTCTCTAACCGATACGGGACTTAAGGGAGCCCTTTTACAAATAATCTCTCATGGATTTATTGGTGCTGCACTTTTTTTCTTGGTGGGAATGACTTACGATAGAATCCGCCTTGTTTATCTTGATGAAATGGGTGGAATAGCTATTCCAACTCCAAAAATGTTCACGATGTTCAATAACTTTTCGATGGCTTCCCTTGCATTACCAGGTATGAGTGGTTTTGTTGCCGAATTGATAGTATTTTTTGGAATAATTACCGGCCAAAAATATCTTTTAATTCCAAAACTACTAATTACTTTTGTAATGGAAATTGGAATGATATTAACTCCTATTTATTCATTATCTATGTCACGCCAAATGTTCTATGGATACAAGCTATTTAATGCCTGGAAGGATTCTTTGTTTGATTCTGGACCTCGAGAGTTATTTCTTTCGATCTCCATCTTTTTACCTGTAATAGGTATTGGTATATACCCCAATTTTGTTCTTTCATTAGCAATTGACAAGGTCGAAGTTATTCTATCTAATTTTTTTTATAGATAATTTGGATGACTGAAATAAAAAAACCTATGTTTATTTTTAAAACCATTCTTGGACAATGAAAAAAAGTCTTCTTTTTTTCTTCACTTAACTCTTAAGTTAAGTAAAAAAAAAGAAATTGAACTACATATGGTAGAAAACCGTGTGAATCAAATATTGTATTGATGATTCACACGGTCCACATGTTAGTTCATACAATGCGCCGCCCACTCTTGTATTTGTAATAACTTGTCTTGAATTCAATTAAATGTTGATGGAAAAGAACCATAACTATGTAACCCTATTCCTAATAGATTGACCCCAAAATAGCATATTAAAATTATAAGAAATCCTATAGACGCTACAATTGTAGAATATGCACCCCGCAAATTTCTATGTGTTTGAGTATGTAAATAAATTGCAAATACGATCCAAGTAATAAATGCCCAAGTTAATTTTGGGTCCCAATTCCAATACGACCCCCACGCTTCATTAGCCCATACCGCTCCCGAAAGGATTCCTATGGTTAAAAAAGTAAATCCTAAACTAATAACCCGATAAATCCAATAATCCAATTGTTGAATCAATTGGGACCTGTAATAATTTTTAGCAGAAAAAACGAAGTATTTTCTAAAACATTTTCACCTAAGAAAAATGACTCGTTTAAAAAACCATTGCTCTTATAAAAAAGCTT